>NC_089587.1:132795753-133095753 GCF_019320115.1 Miscanthus floridulus | reverse complement strand
TCGTCAGTTAACTGAAAGGGGCGCCTGATAGCCGGTTTTGGCGATGACTTAACTTCCAATCCGTGACGAATTAGCGCTAGGTTACTAAACCAACTTTGTAGACCTAAGTACTAGTTACAATTGTTGTTCAATGATCGAGTTCTAATTCTCACCCGAACTCAAGTTATAATGCCCTGAAGGTCAGCTTGTCAGGCTGTCAGTCAATCCATCACTTAGAAAATTTGTTAAGTGTTGAAAGCTGGGTTTTGCTAGTTTTTGTGGGACCCATTCAAGCATGTTAGAAGCTAAATCAGTCCATGACCCAAAAATAAAAGTTGTTCCTTATGCCAAACACTACAACTTTGCTTTAGTGAACTCCTCCATGAAAGGTCCCTAACACCTAGTTCAACTTTAGTCAAACATGGCACTTTGAAATCATGCTACATATACAAGCCATGGCTAAATGACCAAACTAGCCCTAGCACTAAATACCAAAGTTGTTCCTAATGACATCCTAAGCATGTTAAAACAATTTGCAAGGTCATTTAAGCATTTCATGTAGTAGTCACTCATATAGCCATTCAGGTCAACACATGAAATATCACTTAAGTGCTGGATCATGAAATGTGGCCTTCATGAACAAGATTCTTTTGTTAACCTAAGTATAGCTAAGGTGTCTTAGTGACCAACATTACCCACTTGCATTCATTTGTACAAGATCATATGCATATGTTCTAAGAAACACGAGATAACAAGTAATGTTTCATATGTTTCGATCAAATGTTTCAATTGTAAATGATGATTTAGGAATGCTTGATGCTCATGCTCATGTTATGCAAGTCAAGTTATGCAAGGCTAACACCCGAGGTGTTACAGCCCCTCCCCCTTATAAAAATCTCGTCCCGAGATTTGCAAGACCTACCATTCTTGGAAAAAGGCGGGATAAACTTCTTGTAGATAATCTTCTCTTTCCCATGTAGCATCTTGTTCACTATGATTGTTCCACACCACCTTATAAAACTTAATGATCTTACTCCTTGTTACTCTCTCCATCACTTCTAATACTCGAATTGGCTTTTCTTCATAAGTCAAATCCGATTGAAGTTGCACGTTGGTGGGTGCAATAGCTTCTTCCGGTACTCGAAGACATTTCTTTAGCTGAGAAACATGGAACACATCAAAGATTGCACTCATCTCTGGTGGTAGTTGTAGCTTATATGCCACATTTCCTTTTCGTTCCAAAATTTTGTATGGCCCTACATATCTTGGTGAAAGCTTCTTTTTCATCCCAAATCTCTTCACACCTTTCATGGGTGATACTCTCAAGTACACATAGTCACCTACTTCAAAAGTTAGTGGTCTTCTTCTTCTATCGGCATAGCTCTTCTGTCGTGATTGAGCTGCCTTCATGTGTTGTTGGATGATACGTACTTGTTCTTCGGCTTCATTGATAAAATCAATACCAAAATATCTCCTTTCATCGGGCTCAATCCAATTCAATGGAGTTCTACACTTTCTGCCATACAAGGCTTCAAATGGAGCCATCTTGATACTCGCTTGATAACTGTTGTTATAGGAGAATTCAGCTAAAGGTAACCATTTCTCCCATGACCCTTTTGAAGATATAACACAAGCTCTAAGTAAATCTTCTAGGATTTGGTTTACTCTCTCTGTCTGCCCTGAAGTTTGCGGATGATAAGCTGAATTCCTGATTAGCTTAGGTTCCCAAAGCTTGGTGTAAGTGTTCCCAGAAACGAGCTATGAACTGCGGTCCTCTATCCGAGATTATGGTCTGGGGTACTCCATGCAACTTCACGATCTGGGATACGTATATCTCAGCGTATTTCCCAACTATATACCGCGTGTTCACGGGTATAAAGTGTGCTAACTTGGTAAGACGATCGATAATGACCCAGATGGAGTCATGACCTTGTGGCATTGTTGGAAGGCCTATAATAAAGTCCATACTGATCTCTTCCCATTTCCATCCTGGAATAGGCAGTGGCTGAAGTAATCCAGCGGTTTTCATATGGACGGCTTTCACTCTACTGCAGTTATCACACCTTGCAACATAGGCTGCGATCTCTTTCTTCATCTTAGTCCACCAAAAATGGGTTTTCAAATCTTGATACATCTTACTACTACCCGGGTGGATAGACAATTTGGACGAGTGAGCTTCTTCTAAGATTTGATTCCTTAGCTCATGGTCTTTTGGCACCACTAGTCGGTCCTCAAACCATAATACACCTCTTTCGTCCAATCTAAAATGTTTGGTTTCTTGCTTTAGCATTTTTCTCTTGATGTGACTTATTCCTACATCTATCTGCTGTAGCTCTATGATTCTGCCCTCAAGCGAACAACTGATGGTGATATTGTGTAGCACAGCAGGATGTAGCAAGTTGAATCCATCTTGCAATAGTGCTTCCATAGTGTTGCAATGGGACTTCTGACTAAGTGCATCAGCTACTACATTTGCTTTACCCGGATGGTAATGCACTTCCAAATTGTAATCCTTAATCAATTCCAACCATCTACGTTGTCTCATGTTCAGTTCTGGCTGGGTAAAGATATACTTGAGGCTTTTGTGGTCAGTATAGATATAACATACATTGCCCAACAAGTAATGTCTCCATATCTTTAATGCATGGACAACGGCTGCAAGTTCCAAATCATGTGTAGGGTAGTTGACTTCATGTTTTCTCAGTTGCCGAGAGGCATATGCAATTACTCTCCCTTCTTGCATAAGTACACATCCCAAACCTATCCCTGATGCATCACAAAATACATCAAAAGGCTTTTCAATGTCTGGTTGTGCTAGCACAGGTGCTGTAGTCAACAAAGTTCTGAGGGTGTGAAAAGCTGTTTCACATTCTGGTGTCCACTTGTATTTCTCATCTTTTTGAAGTAGTCTGGTCATAGGCTTAGCTATTCTTGAGAAATCTGGAATAAACCGACTGATAGTATCCTGCTAACCCTAGAAAACTCCAAACTTCATGAACCGAAGTTGGGGCTTTCCACTCCATGACCTCTTGTACTTTTGATGGGTCTACTGAGATTCCATCTCTAGATAAAATGTGACCTAAGAAAGGCACTTTGCTCATCCAAAATTCACATTTGCTAAACTTAGCATATAGCTTATGCTCCCTCAATCTGGATAGGACAATCCTCAGATGCTCTTCATGATCTGACTCATTTTCTGAGTAAATCAATATGTCATCGATAAACACGACCACGAACTTATCCAGTTCGGGCATGAATACCGAGTTCATTAGGTACATGAAATAGGCTGGAGCATTTGTTAGTCCGAAAGACATAACCAAATACTCGTATAAGCCGTACTTGGTAGAGAAAGCAGTCTTAGGTATATCCTCCGGTCTGATCTTTATCTGATGGTAACCTGATCTCAAATCAATTTTGGAGAATACCTTTGCCTTCGCTAGCTGATCGAACAAGATGTCGATGCGGGGTAACGGATATTTGTTCTTGATGGTCACAGCATTGAGTGGTCTGTAATCTACACACATCCTTAGTGACTTATCCTTCTTTTTCACAAACAGTGCTGGACATCCCCATGGAGATGAGCTAGGTTGGATAAGACCCTTGTCCAATAGATCTTGCAATTGAACCTTGAGTTCTGCTAACTCATTGGGTGGCATTCTATAGGGCCTTCTGGATATGGGTGCGGTACCTGGCACTAATTCAATCTTAAATTCCACGTCCCTATCTGGTGGTAGACCTGGTAATTCCTCTGGAAATACATCCAGAAACTCGCAAACCACTAGAATATCACATATGGTGGTGGTTTGGATAGCACAGGCTAAATGTTGGGGTTTGAAATCGCGGGAGAGTGGAACTAGAAAAGCATTCCCTCCCGTGGGTTCTCTCAACATAATAGTACGGGTGCTAGTGTCAATAAGAACACCATGATCCTTCATCCAATTCATGCCTAAGATTACACTTATCGACAATCCCGGCAATATTATCAAATCTGTTGTGTACTCCCTCCCTTGTATCAAGATGAGTACATTTTTTACTATCTTTTTGATGGTAACAGTTCCCCCTGCTGAACTTATGTTAAAACCCCCTTTACTTACTTCTATTATTTCTTGATCATGTCTAGATGCAAATGCTTGACTCATAAATGAATGAGAAGCTCCCGAATCAAATAAAACAACAGCGGGATGCTTGTTGACAAGAAACATACCAGCCGTGACAACTTCTCCGGTGGGCACTTCCTCCACAGCGGTATAATGCACTTGTCCCTAACGTGCCCTGGCATTCACCTGCCTCTGATTGTTCTGATTTGAGTTACTATTCCTCTTGGGGTGGGGGCACTCCTTGGACCAATGACCCAGTTGGTTGCAGTTGAAACAAGGTTGATTACTTTTGAATCCGGTGGAGCTGTCCTGATTGCCATTTCCTTTTGGTAAGGCAATAGTGAACGCCTTACAAAATGGTTTCTGTGGCCTGTTATTCTGAGCTTTCGGTGGTGGAGGCCTGAACTTGGATGCAGGTGGACAGGAATTGTGGCCTAGCTAGGATAGGCGCTTTTGACTGGAAAGATCTGGATGCACCGGCCTCATAGGCCCTCTTGCGACCTTTAGCAACTGCATGCATGTTGTTGTGGTTTTCTTGGGTCAAGGCATCACTAATAAACTCGTTGTACGTGGCACATCGAGAGTTTGCCATAGTCTTCATTAATTTGGTACCCAGACCTCGCTTGAAACTCTCAATCTTTTTCTCTTCAGTATCCACGAAACTTGGAGCATATCTTGACAAGTTGTTGAATGCGTGCATATATTCTGTGAGTGACTTGGTTCCCTGAGTGAGCCTCATAAATTCTGCTGCTTTCATGCGCATCAGGCCTGGGGGAATATGGTGTCCCCTAAAAGCCAGCTTGAACTGATCCCAGGTCACTCTCGCATCAGTAGGCAGAGACGACAGGAAGTGCGTCCACCAGATTCCTGCTAGGTCCTTGCAGTTGATGAGAAGCATATTCTGCTTTCAGGTGTTCGGTGACCCTTAGCAGACGAAATTTCTGCTCGATGGTATTCAGCCACTCATCGGCCTGCAGTGGTTCCTCAGCCACCTTGAAAATCGGAGGCTTTGTGTCCAGAAACTCCTTGAATGAACTGTGCTGATTTGGCTCGGCCCCTGGTTGCTGTGGGTGGCCACGAGTAGTGTTTTGCGCAATGAGGTGCAAGGCTTCCTCCATTGTCCTTTGGCTCCCTAGGAATTGGGTAAAGAATTCCTGAGCAGATGGTGGCGGTGGGGGTGGCAAGTCATCATGGTTGCCATCCTGGCTGCTGCTAGCTCCAGCACGGGTGCGCGTCATCTGCGAAGTTGCAACAATAAGCGATTATTGGTCGATGCCAAGAGATTGCAGATGAATTAGGTACTCATGCCAAACTGAAATTACTAGAGAAATTTCTCAAAAGCACAATAAAAACAGAGGCACAATAATTCATTCTCGCAACATGACATCGCCAATTTGACCACTTATCGTGCTCATAACGCATGCAATTTAAAGCGTGATTACTGACAAGGAACTGGAATTGCATTAACGTTTACCCAAACGTGCGATTTAACATTACATGATAGTCTGGTTACTAATGCCAACTTGGAACTACAGGTCCATTACATAAATAAAGGTGATACATTAGTCTTCCCACTACACGCTAAGCGATCTAATCCTCATCATGATCACTATCGAGATCAGACGCAGAATCATCTCCTTCCCTAGGTTCTACTTCTTCTTCAGGTGCCACTTCTTCTTCTTCCTCGTACCCCTCTAGATCCATTTCTGCGGCTCCAGGTGGGACATAAGGGTGGAGCTGATTGTGCAGTAGATGAACCTCTTCATGCAGATTATTGTTGTATTCTTCCGCATTGGCCAACTGTTGTCCTAGCTCAAACTGTCGAGCCCTCAGGACATCTTCCCTGGACCAAGCTGCATTTCGCTAGTGAGTTAACCGAGTCATTTCTTCAGTGAGCCTCTCTATCTCGGCGTCGTGCTCCCTCTGAAGCTGACGTCGGTCTTCTCGGGCATGACCAAGAGCACCAGACACACGTCTGAGGCTACCTTCAACTCCATCTAACACTCTCATCACTGCGAACATGGCGCTCATGGTAGGGTTATCGCTGTTCTGCCCTTCTGCTACACCAATCTCCAAAGATCTTCCTCTTGCCTGCTGCCATGAGTCAGTGGAGGGATTACCTCTTGGAAAGACTCCAACCATAGCGGCTGCCAGCTCCTGAGGAAAACGATCCATGATATCCCTCAGGATCCCAAAGGCTGCCCTGCCAGCTGCTTCTTCAGCAGTCCTGCCAGTCGACTCATAACACCAACCTGTCCACTCAGAATCGTCACCTCGGGGACGGACAATGGCCTCCACAGTAACTAAGAGACCTTCTCCCAACCTGCTCATTTGCCCAAAAGTAGCGGGGTTCCATTCCATCGGGGTAACCTACATAGCTGAGCACTCTCCACAAGAGGGTAGGCATCCCAAACTCTCCAAGGAACGTGTGACGTTGATGGGTACGTGGAGCAAGCTGACGGCTAGGAGCTCTACCTCCGGTGGACTTGCGAGCAGTCTGCTTGGTGCGTGCCATCTGCACCATCAACATGTACCCTTTTGTGAGACAATGCCATAATGGATAAGAGTTACATAACCGAGTAAGAATTTTATAAGGGGAGGAACCATGTAGTTATGTGAATGGTAATTTAACATGATGCATGCTCGTTCCGTACGTCCTTACAAACTTAGGAAAAATTTGTTTCTAACGGTAGACACGGTGGCATACATACGTTCTCTCATATAGATCGTAACTAGTCGAACTACACGTTTCGTTGTTAGTGTACCTGCATAAAATTTCATTTCAGCCCTAAACCCATAATAAAATATGCAGAATGTAATTGTAAATACTTTCATATATGTATCCCCATACATATACTTCCGTATCAATCTACCCAACAATAATTTAAACCCACAATTAAATACGTACCATGTACACATACAAGCATGCATACATAGCCGTACCAACGCTAACTCTTCCCGACCGCACGCTCACATCTTGCGGTCATACACTCATCTTACCTTGGCGTAGAGGCATTTGATCCATACATTACCACTCAAGTGAATGGCATCCATACTATAGCACGCCGTATGGACGACGAAGTAAAAAAAACCCCATGTTAGTACTTAAATAGCCACCTAATAGTCCTTAATCTGGGCATAAGGAAAGTGATCATTGGCACACTTTAGATTTCAAATACCCATTAATTACTATTAGTTGCTAGAAAAGGGTTTTGGAACACAAAAACTTTTGTTTTAAATACACTTGTGACAATTAACGTTGAATCCTGCTCTGATACCAGCTGTCGCAGAACCGACCAATTTATAAGAATACAAGTACAATGGCAATCCGCAAGCGGTCGCACTGTCATACTTGAATCCATATAAACCCGGTAGTCCGTTGAGTACCACGACGGGTCTCGATAAACGATTTACAACAACCAAGATCGTACAGGATTCAACATACATGCCACATATAACATAAAGTTCACAGATACTTTTCGTCATCAGAGTACGAATAAAAAGTTATTACAAACTGAGTTTGGTAAACAAAGCGGAAGCAAATAAGTTCGAAGATAAAGTTTCTAACATAGTTTGATACAGTGCCAAACCAGATCATAGTCCACAAAAGCAAAGATAGGAATTACTAAAGAAGCCTGCCCAAGGCTTACTCCTCATCCACAGCGGGATAGAAGCAACTCTTGCAATAACCATGATACACAGTGCCATCTGCAACAATGGGAAAATAAACCCTGAGTACGAGAAGGTACTCAGCTAGACTTACCCGTCATGAACCAGAAATAAAATGACTCCAAGGATTATGCAAGGCTGTATAAGTGGACGTAACTTGACAACATTTTGCGAAAAAGGCAATTAACCATTGTACAGTTGTGATTCTTTTATCAAGTTAATTGTAACTATCCATTTCTAGATTAGCAACTATCCTATGCCAAACATGTGGTATATTATTTAGAATCATACAATAGTAACCATAGCAGGTATTGTAATTCCATATTCATTTGAACCATCATGTTTCATATTATAGTTGCTACGATGTTGGGACTAGCCAAGTTTCTCACTATCTAGGAGAGACGGCGATTCGAATCGATTTCAACCAGCTGGGAATTTATTCCTAACACAAACCCAGATCTATTAGCCACGATAGTCTTAGGTCACCTTTGGTACAACTCAGGTACACATTTCGCGGGTCCGTACCGCGCCGCACAATCTGGAACACCAGATGCCAGGATGCTCAGGCCAAGCCTGCCCTTATGCTCAGTCTGATCGTTCCCCAGAAGGAGCGCACAACAGAACGGTTCCCGGCCTGAGTTGAATTACTCGGCTTCGCGGTCGGAACGAGTTATCCGGCCAGCTAAGTGAGAGGCATGCATTCAATCTTGTCAGAAGCGCCAACAACGGTACGGTCCTTAATCGACACAGACGGGGATAAGTCCACACCCAAGACCTCCATGCCTTGTTGCTTCCCTATCGACCTCCCGTCCGGTCTCAATTTACTTTTACCACATGGTTCTATTCCACGATAGCAGATATAGCCAACCGTGCTCCGGTATCCACCTATATCTCGCAGGTGACAGGGCATCACCCGACTTCTACCGGTCTAAGCATGGCTAAGCATATATTCGATCCTAGACCTATACCGGTTAAAGGGTTAATATCTGGACAAGGAATGTACATGCATCAAGTGGTTTCATTCAACTCTTATAACCTAATGCATCAATCATAAATACGTAAGTAAACATTTGTAAATTACTGGGAGACTTATAATGCTCCGGGGCTTGCCTCGCAGAAAGGAAGTAGGGCGGTGGTCAGGGCACTCCGGAAGCTCTTCAGGGTTCTGCTCCATGCCTTCGGGAGCTGGGGCTTGCGGATTCTCCTGCGGGTTCCCTTCCTCTGCTTCTTCGAATTCCAGCAACGTGATCTCTTCCTCCGATCCTAGATGCATGAGTATGATATGAGTATTACGAATGCATAATGTTAACAAGTGCATCGCGTTGTTTGAGTAGGTGCATATCTCTTCTCGATTACTACTTAACTATTTCTACAATGCATCGACTACACCACAAACAGTAGCTACTTGTTTCACTCATAACTGGAGTTCTACAAATTCAAAAACAGTGATCCTGGACTTTTTGGAAAGTTTATCAAATTCTCTACAACTTTGTTATTAACCATTTTTACAGTCTACACTTGTTTCAACATGTAACTCATTACACTCTAGAATCAGTCCAGAAATGACTTGACATGCAATATAAAGTAATAACACTTCTACTTCAGGTAATTATTCAAAATTTGACAACCTAGAACCTACCAACAGTTTCAGCATACCAAATACAGTTAAGATGATATAATGGTGAAGCCCAAACTATTTATTAAATTGCCTTTATTATTTTATTTAGATATCTAGGTTAAATAATAAATATATATCAAATGTGCTTAATAAATTCTCAAAATTTTACAGAGTCTTACTAATGCTATCAAAGGACTACTATAAAAATTTCATGTTATTTTACTAAGTAGAACATTCTATACAAAAATAATAAGGAAGCAAGGCTTGAAATAGCATAAATGGAAAATCCTATTGAAAAGTGTCAAGCAACAGATTTCTTATTTTTCTTAACATCCATCTGGTACTAGTATCACCTCCAACAAATTTCATGAATTTTGGACTCATAATTAATTTATAAAAATTCATGCAAAGATTAACTATTTATAAAAGAAAAATATATAACTATAGATCTACACATGCACTGGTCCTAAAATTTTTATCTAAGCTCATGTATAACAAGAATAGCCTACCACAAAAATTTCATAATTTTTGGAGCACAGGAACTCTAGATATAAAATAAACAAATTTGAATGCATTCAAAAGCACATTTCAATTCCTAATTTAAATCCCCAAAAATTTCTACTGTTGAACCCAAGAACATATTTTTCTTAAATACTACACTTCCTAAGCAACACAATCATATTTATTTCACAATTTTAGGAGCTACCAAACTAAAGATACACAAATAACAAAACACATCAAAAACTGGGTTCAAAATGAGTTAGCCTTCACTACTGCTGTCGCTGACAGGTGGGACCCGCTGGTCAGGGGACCCCACGCGTCAGTGACACGGAGCAGAGCAGCGGCGCTGCTGGGCACTGCGCGGCTACGGCTCGTCGACGGCGAGCTTCGCCGGCGGTGAGGTCATCACGGTATGACCTACATGACTCGGCGAACCTACTGAACCGCAGGACCGGACCTATTGCCGACCCTAGAGCTATCGGCGGCGGCCATGGCGGAACGGCGGAGCTGGACCACGGCAAAACGCCGGTGTGGGCTACGGTGGTTCGACCTAAAGCTCGGACGAGCACCAGTGGGCTACAAGGAAGCTAGTGCGCGCGCTCTCGTGGCCGGAGGTGGTCGGGTTGGGCCTGGTCACGGTGAAGGGGGGGTGGTGGAGGAGCTCCGGTGAGGCGGTGTGCTGGGCTAGAGCTCACCGAGCTAGAACGGCGGGCACTGGCTGGCGCAGGGAGTCGCGGGGAAGACGGCGATGCAGTTGCGGTGATGGAGAAGCGGCTAGGCGAGGCTGGTGCCGTCAACGACGACGGTGGCGCTGCGGGAGCTCGACGGCTGCGCTTGCGGGTGCTGCGGACGACGAAGGAGACCGAGGCGAAGTGAAAAAAGGAGCGTGGCTGAGTGCGGGCGAGCGTTGGCGTGATGAAGGCGCGCTCGGGCGTGGCGTGGCCTGCGCGGTCAGGGCAACGACGACGCGCGGCCGACGGGACCTCCACGCGGCGGCTCTGCTCTGAAGCTGGTCGGCCACTGTGCCGATCGATTCAGTTCGTCAGTTAACTGAAAGGGGCGCCTGACAGCCGGTTTTGGCGATGACTTAACTTCCAATCCGTGACGAATTAGCGCTAGGTTACTAAACCAACTTTGTAGACCTAAGTACCAGTTACAATTGTTGTTCAATGATCGAGTTCTAATTCTCACCCGAACTCAAGTTATAATGCCCTGAAGGTCAGCTTGTCAGGCTGTCAGTCAATCCATCACTTAGAAAATTTGTTAAGTGTTGAAAGCTAGGTTTTGCTAGTTTTTGTGGGACCCATTCAAGCATGTTAGAAGCTAAATCAGTCCATGACCCAAAAATAAAAGTTGTTCCTTATGCCAAACACTACAACTTTGCTTTAGTGAACTCCTCCATGCAAGGTCCCTAACACCTAGTTTAACTTTAGTCAAACATGTCACTTTGAAATCATGCTACATATACAAACCATGGCTAAATGACCAAACTAGCCCTAGCACTAAATACCAAAGTTGTTCCTAATGACATCCTAAGCATGTTAAAACAATTTGCAAGGTCATTTAAGCATTTCATGTAGTAGTCACTCATATAGCCATTCAGGTCAACACATGAAATATCACTTAAGTGCTGGATCATGAAATGTGGCCTTCATGAACAAGATTCTTTTTGTTAACCTAAGTATAGCTAAGGTGTCTTAGTGACCAACATTACCCACTTGCATTCATTTGTACAAGATCATATGCATATGTTCTAAGAAACACGAGATAACAAGTAATGTTTCATATGTTTCAATCAAATGTTTCAATTGTAAATGATGATTTAGGAATGCTTGATGCTCATGCTCGTGTTATGCAAGTCAAGTTATGCAAGGCTAACACCCAAGGTGTTACAGTAATGATAGGAATTAAGGATAATGATACTTAGGGGGTAGATCTTTAAGATAACGTAAACTAGTCAACTTAGGAGAGCAACGAGTGAGGTAGATTCCTTTGACATTCTTATTACATGGCCAAAGTATATATACATCCAACTATAGTTAAGACTAACTCTACTCTTGTGCACTTTGGGATGCCACTTAGATGGTAGAACACCCACAATAATAACTCTACTAACGCAACTATGGTCCTACAATTTAAGAACCTGCTCATTTTGGTATGGACTAAAAGGATAGATAGGGCTATCACCTCCCGCTGCTACCATACAACCAGAGAATTGGGTGTACTCATAGGTAGAGCATCATATAAGCACCATGCTTACATGCGGCTCGGCTACTTAACCCAACCATGGTAAACTAGTAGGCTAAGCGCTCTATGAACCCACACACAAAAGTATTGATAACCTCAACTAAGCACGATACATATTAAAAGTAAGCATAGCAATGTAGATAGGAATATGATGAATTGATAATAAGTTTTACAAGATGTAGAAGTGAAGAAACAAGGCTTTGCCGAGCCTCCAAGACTAGATCCAGAACTTAAGCATGAGCCCAACTCGATCCTCACTCCTGAGCTACTAATCTACTACATTGGAGAGTCTAGACCTAATCCTCCTGGTGTATCTTGATCTCTAAATGAGAGGTATGAATTAGGGTTTTAGGGATACTCTAGGGAGGGGGGTTGGGGCTGCTATATATGGGTCGGAGCATCAATTCTAGGCCTTCAGATCATACGGACTTGAATGAACGGCATAGATGCAATCTAGGAGGCGGTGGAGAATCGACATTCAAAGGAGGAGCTGATAGGTGGGCCTAGGGGGCTGGACAGCCTATAGGTGGGGCTGGTTGGCCCCATATGGCAGCCACCTACCCTCCGCTTTGGTGGTTTGCCTTCTAGAGTCTTTCTATGTTGGTTTCGTTGTGGATAAATATGATTTGCTTTGATGAATAGGCCCTCCTTGATGGTTTTCTGAGTAAATCCTCCTGTAAATACAGATTCACCAAAACTTGTGGAATTTGTTAGTTTAAACCCCTAGACCTATGTTGGTGATCCTTTTTATGATGAACGTTAACTACTATCAACAAGGTCCCCCACACTTAACCTTTGCTAGTCCCTGAGCAAAGACAAACTCAACAATAGATCAGGAGTTGCTACAATGCTTTCACTCCTCAAAAGTACACAGGTGTTCAATCAAAAATTCTCCTTTGGATTAGAATAAACTGATCTGACTTTCAAACTTACCCATATTACCTTCAACCGTGGGGCTTCTTAGCCTTCACTTGGGTCTTGTGCAATTGAAAGACAGAACAATCGAGTCAAGCACTATGTCTCAAGGTCTTGGTTCCACCATTGTTCTAGAGTTTTTATAAGTATTCAAAATAAAACTCAAAGATTCCATTGTATGACACTCTCAAGTCTCTCAATATATGTGGTATTTGTGGATCCTCACCAAGGCAATAAAGATGTTATGCCTTTTCTCTTCCAACCACTAAGGCTTATGTGGAGTTCATAGGTAGGGAGAAAGCTTGAGCATACTTGCAATGCATATATTGTAAAGTCAAACCTTGGATGCATAGAGAGTTGAGTCATACAATCAAATCAGGATGTGCATGTGTGTGAAATATATGGTGGCTAATCCTAATTCTACTTTGCTCCTTGAAAACTTATCTCTCTTTTGAAACTTGGAAACACTTGCTAGAGAGCAGGGGCTATCTTATTCATCCCTCTTTTGTTTTTCAGGCGGGCATCTAAGTACCCATTGTTTTAGATATTTTGGACACTTGTCCATTTTTTCTCAACTCTTTTTTTCATTAATAACTTTTATTTCCCTTTTCTTATGAATAACTTTTGCATAGCCCCATGCCTCTTTTTTGCAACAAAACTTTTGAGAGATAGCAACAAGAATTTGGAGCATTTATTTGGTGGATGGAAAACCTAATAAATATGTTTTTGTGTTCACCCCTAGTGTAGGAGTAGAACATTTTTGGTGGATCTAGATGGAAGGCATGTTTTTGCGCCTACCCCCAATGTAGGAGTAGTGCATATGTGGGTGGTGTGTATGTGATCTTGATTTTAAGAGCATGACAAATCTCTCATAAGGGTCAATGAAGCTTGACAAAACTTAATACAAAAGCAAGTAGCATATATGTGGAAGATTTTCTAGACTAAATAACATGTATGGCTCTGGTGGGAATTCAAGCTTTGTCATATAAGAACTCATCATGTAGCATTTTTGTGTTTTTCAAAAGATAAATCTCTAGAACTTTAGTGTCAATGGGTGCAAGATAAACAACAGCTCAGACCTTCTCATATCATATCCATCAATTACCTAGACTTAGATCAAACATATGCTACCCACAAGTTTTAAGTTCAGAGTAAATTCTTATATCAAAATAGTTTTATCCAAAACTTGGAAGAATTCAAGGCTGAAAAACTAGGTACTTGAAAGAAATTACAACAGAGCAACTATTCATCATTTCCATTTTAAAAGATTATCATCAGAATCCTTTTTATTTTATTTGGCTCTTAAAACAAATTAAAGCAAACTTGACACACTCTCTTTATTTTGTTTTCACAAATTATAACTATATATATTTCTATAAAGATAACTTTTACTTTGTTTTTAGTTATTCATCTTTTTTCTAATATATATAAAGCAAACTAAGAATAATAAAAGGAAAGAAATACTTATCTAGATACATGGGGAATGTCTTCTCCCCCAAGCTGGTTGTTGTCGTGGTTGCTCAACGAGATGGCTTGATGTGGAGGTGCTGGAACAGAGCCTTCCAATTTTGATTTTGCTGTTGCTATTGTTGTTGGAAGCTGGCCATCTCCTATCCCATGCTTACCTTTGGCTAGAGAAAGACATGTGTCCTCCCTAATGCCCACTTGTGGTTGCTTCATAATCTTGCCCTTGCTAGTTGTGGAAGTTCATTGATCGAGTACTTTGGTTTGCTCTTGATGATGAGGATTCTTGAGGTGGCGCCTCTAGTAGTGGCACTTCCACTAGTGGTGCCACTTTATTTTGCCAACCTCATCTTGGTTTTGAGTTTGATTTAGGTTTGATAGGTTCATCCTTTTATTGACTTATTCCTCTTCCTTGTTTAGCATTTTGAAGCCAACCATTAGTAATAGAAACTGGTGACCACTTGTGTGCATCATTATTGCCGGTTTAGAATTTTCACTCATAATTTGGGGGATCGATTCCCTCACACTTTGCTCGAAGTGTGTTCTGCTCATAAAGACAAGGTAGAGATCAAGTGCATGGGCTCTGTTGTCAAAAAAACACCAACAGAACAAAACCTTTATTTACTTTTCTCTAGCCTTAAGCACATTGAATCAAGATAGAGCTAATGTTATGTGCATTATTTATTCTTATAACAAGGGTGATAAGATCAGAAGGATGTAGCATTTTGACTATGATAAAAAGAGTGGAGTTGCTTAACCTATGGAAGGATTGTCCATCTTTATAATGTACAAAACTTTACATGATTATGACTATTATCTTCCAAGGGTAAGATATGCAAAATTTTAGCTCATCTGGTTAACACTATGAGATCAAGAAAATGGTGCTATGAACAACTTAAGGAATAAAATGTGTTGAGTTAATTAGGTTAGATTAAGCAAAATTGTAACTCAAACATGTTTGTTTCTTCATTTATGTGCATACCAAGATCAAGAGGAAAATGATGACCACTTACCTTAAGATGTTACCTTCATTATTGGAGCATGATGACACCATGTAATGAAGGGTAGATGACTTGTGGTGGTCTTCTCTTCCTGCTTGAAGGTTTCCTTGCTTGGGCTGTTCATGTGCATCTTGTCTCCTATGTCGTACTCCTTATTTCTTATTCTTTTGTAATGCCATCTTTTTGTCCTTTCTTTTGTGGATCTTGGCATTGTGTTAGACCTTCTGCTCTACTCATTATTTCTTCTTTGCAAAGGATTAGTGGACAACACATACCTAAAAAATATACAAATGATTCAAAGAAATGATAGTGTTGTCATAGAGCTAAAGGTCACCTTCTATGCTACCAAAAATTGGTTTTAACATTTTAATTTGCATAGAATCTTTATCCCATGTTTTAAATAGTGTACCTTGATTGTTCACCACTACTTCAAATTTTTAACAAGGCTCAAGGCAAAAATGTGAAAAATTGTTTTGAAGAATACCTCTAACCTTGATTAGTTTCTACAAATGATCTCCAAACATTCCCAACAAAATTTGAATATTTTCCTACAAGGGTTAGTCCACATATACAACCAAATTCTATACAAGTATGTTTTGATTTCATAATTATGTTCGAATAATATTCCGAAGCATACTTACAATAGAATAAGGAAGTTTGAAAGACTAAAGAGATTCATTCGAGTAGAAATAAGAATATGTATGGTGAACCAAAGGAGCATGATTATTTATTTTTTTGAATTAGCAAACTGAGCATGGCATAAAGGTAGAGATAACCAATACAAATTAGCAACATGTTATGAGATATTTTAAAGAAGTCCATTCCCCACACTTGAATTTTTTTAAGTAAGATGCAAAATCAAGTTTGGATGATAGAACTCTCATATGAATGTGATTCTATGTTGCATAATGCTTGATTGAATATACCTTATGTTTTCCTTCTTTTTGTTGAAATGATTAGTGACAAACATACCTGAAGGAAACTTGTCCGATGTACCTATTAGTGAGGGCTTCATGGCTTTAGGTCCATTGAGTAGGACCTCTTCTTGCCTTTAGCTTTCCTTTGCACCATCCAATCCTAGAGATGAGGATACAGACAATTGCATGCTCTTCTTCCGTCAACCTTTCTTGGTTTTTGTTGATCCTTGGTTGACAAGTTAGGGTTCATTGGAGATGCAAACTCAAGTTCCACCTTGATTGTCTTTATCTTCTAGCAGCATGGTAGAGAGTTCTTTTTCTTTGTTTGTTAGCGATACAACAGCCGCCTTGATGATGAAGGAAGGAACTTCATTGGTGTTTGCGTGAAATCTGATCATCTCCAATGACTTAGGGGTGTCTTTTGTGTGACCATGGTTATTCACAGCCTTATGAGACATAGTCAAAGTGAACCATTGATCGATGATGTCTGTTGGCACGAGAATGTACGCCATGATGTAGTGACATCTCGTTGTCTTGGTCCTTGCTGACGACATGCGAGATGGTGTTTTCGAAGATGATGGAAATAGGCGTATTCTTGGCTAATATAAGGTGGGTTGCATCCTGCTTCTCATCAGAACCCTAGATTGAGTCTTAGGAAGGCTCAATGCTTGATTGTCTTCGATGTTGCTAATAGCCTACCAATTTGTTTGACCACTTCTTCTAAGTGAGTGCTTTTTATGGCACTCGTCTTTTTTTCTTTGTTCCATAGCTGAAGTGGTGGTTTGGTTTGGGTTTGCATGTTCATACCAAACCATGGACAGACACTTATATTCATTCTTTCCTATAAAATGTTAATGGAGACATACTCGAGGGAATACAACCAGTTTGAAATACGGGTTGTTATCCATAATCTGTATGATTTTCATCTATGCTAATGAAAGGATGGTTTTTAGAATTACCTTAGCATAGATCATGTTCTATAGCAAGTTTTATATGTTTTATGCATTCTAGCATGGTTCAAGGCAAAGATAACTTGCAACAAGAGATAAGTGGATAAACATAGATACTCACAGTTCTTCCTTCCATGATGAATGAACTAGGCCTTCTTTTATGTAAAGTTGTTGGAGTTCATCGCATGCCTTGATCCATCTCTGATGTGAATTCATCTCTTGACTTACCTAGATTGGATTTGAGAGTTTCCCTATAGGGTTTAGTCCAACAAAATATACAGTGTCTACACAAGCAATTTTTAGTTCAATAACCAAACTAGACTCCATGTCTAATTTGATTAAGAAAGGCTATTTAACCTAAGCACCATGCTTAATTTAAATGCCTATGGAAGTATGTGCATTACTTCCAAACAAAAACTTACTATGGCAGGCAAAGGTAGCATGAAAGTTCTATAGAGATTTATTCAAATAGAGATGAAAGAGCATGATCATGGTGAGAGATATTTTTATTTATTTATTTATAGATAATTGATGCAAGTGGCATGGATGTATGCAAAGAACTAAATATGCTATGGATTTGATACGAGAAAATTCAAACTAAACGGAGTGGATGCATGGATTATTCAAAGTAAACATGCAATGGAATGCAATAAGTTAAAGGATAAGTACTCATCAAATTTAAAGTCCATGAGGAAGACTATCTCACCTTTCTTGATCAAACTCACCATGACTCACAAGATATAATTTGTGAGTGGTGCAGCATTTGTTTCCATCACTTTAGATGTGATTTGAATTCTTATGACGTTGACCTTCTTCTCCAATCTACACATGGTTAGAGAATATATATATATGCCTATACAAACCTATGAGATTGTAGGGTTCCAATGTTGATGGATCTTTGAATGTTCAGGCACCATGGGTTCTTTAATGCCTTTCTTATGGAAGCTTGTCGGAAGGTCAAAACGGCATCTGTTGTCCTATCTTATTCCATAATTCAACATAACAGGGGTAATCCTACTAAAGCTTGTGGTAGGTTAATGATCTAAATCTTTACGCCAATTGTTTCCCCGGCAATGGCTCCAAAAACACTTGTTGGTATTTATTAACGTAAATAGAATATGAAGGATTCCACAAGCACACAAAATACCATTGTAGCATTTTACCGGGAGTAATTTCATGTATCATTATTTATATTTTACCAGTAGGGAAACAATGGAGTAAAGACTTATTGAATATCAAAGGAGTATCTATCAGTCAACATACTAGAATGGCTAGAGCAGGGGTGAAGGTACTAATAGGAATTAAGGATAATGATACTCAGGGGGTAGATCTATAAGATAACATAAACTAGTCAACTTGGGAGAGCAACGAGTGAGTTAGATTCATGTGACATTCTTATTACATGGTCAAAGTATATATGCATCCAACTATAGTTAAGACTAACTCTACCCTTGTGCACTTCAGGATGCCACTTAGACGGTAGAGCACCCACAATAGATAACTCTACTGACATGACTATGGTCCTTCAATTTAAGAACCTACTCAATTTAGTATGGACTACAAAGGATAGACGGGGCTATCACCTCCCGCTGCTACCATACAACCAAAGAATAGGGTGTACTCACAGGCAGAGCATTGTATAAGCACCATGCTTACACGTGGCTCCGCTACTAAACCCAACCATGGTAAACTAGCAGGCTAAGCGCTCTATGAACTTGCACGCAAAGATAATGATAACCTCAACTAAGCAAGATACATATTAAAAGTAAGCATAGCAATGTAGATAGGATTATGATGAATTGATAATAAGTCCTACAAGATGTAGAAGTCAAGATACTAGGGTTTGTCGAGTCTCCAAGACTAGATACGAAACTTGAGCATAAGACCAACTCGACCCTCACTCCTAAGCTACTAATCTACTACATTGGAGACTCTAGACCTAATCCTCCTGGTGTATCTTGATCTATGAATTAGAGGTATGAATTAGGGTTTTAGAGATACTCTAGGGAGGGGGGAGGGGCTGCTATATATAGGCCAGAGCATCAATTCTAGATCCCTCGGATCAAACCTGACTTGAAAGAACGACGAAGATGCAATCTAAGAGGCGATGGAGAACCAGCCAGCCCCACATGGCAGCCACCTGCCCTCCACTTTAGTGGTTTGCCTTCTAGAGTCTTCCCACATTAGTTTTGCTATGGATAAACGTGATTTGCTTTGATGAATAGGCCCTCCTTAATGGTTTTGTGATTAAATCCTCGTGTAAACATAGATTCACCAAAACTTGTGGAATTTATTAGTTTAAACCCCTAGACCTATGTTGGTGATCCTTTTTATTCATTTATATAAGTTATATTGATGGTTTATGATGAACATTAACTACCATCAATAGGCATCGACGTGGTTGAGGGAGAAGGAGGAGGGGCTGATGCCAGCGTGGTTGAGGGAGAGGGAGGGGCCAGTGTGAGAGAGAGGAGTGAGAGGGCTTGTAACACCCTAGGTGTTAGGCTTGCACTTTTGCACTTGCATTGCATGAGCATAAGCATCATTCATTCATATATGAGAATAAACATATGAAACATTCACATGAAGCATATGAAACATACCTTTGTTATTCTATGTTGCAACATGTGTATGCTTTATGGTCATGCTTGTTAATGCAAGTTGTTGATGTTGATCACTAAAACACCTTAAACACACAAAGGATGGTACATGGAACAAGTTTGGTATTCATGACATGGACCAAAACAACCCCCAAGTCATAGTTATTCTAGAAACTCCAATTTTCATGATCCTACTTTGACAAAAGTTGAACTATAGCATAGATTGTTTGCATGGTAGTGCAATCTTAAGCAAAGTTGTAGTACTTGACTAGAGTAACAACTTTCATTTTTAGGCCAAGACCTAATTCAGTGCCTAACATAGTCCAAAAATATCTCCAAAGTAGCAAAGAAATATTGTTTTTGGACTTGGAGAATCTGGTAAGTCCTAAAGCTATTTACAGTTTCAATGTGCCTCACATGGGAGCTTTGTAACTGGCTAACCTTTGAGAATTAGATGATGGTTCCTAAATCAAAGTTGGAGATCTCACATAGCTAAACAACTTTCACGAATATAGTTTTTGCTAATTATGGATGGTTTAGGAGTTATGGAGGTGCAAATTTGGCTCATCAGACGGCCTGAACCGGCTCTTCGCCGTGCGTGTCTTGGCCGACCAGCGTAGCCTGCGCGCGCTACGTGGTAGCCATATGCTAGCGTTGGCCTAGATGGTTGGGCTAAAGGGGCATTAAGAGTGAGGCAACGTTGCTGCTCCCTCCATTTCTCACTCTCTCGCCCTCGCTCTGCCTTCTCTCTCACCCACAAGCGAAACCGAGTGCCATCGACGTCGCCGTCGCTGCTATGAGCTTCACCGAGCTCGCGCATAGCTATCACCGCTCCATTTCCAAATCACCTAGGCCAATAGCTCTGCCTTGCTCCACTATACCACCTCGACCCAATAGAGCTACCATTCGAGCCCAAGGTAAAGGCCTATGGCTGTTTCCGCCACCACGACATCAATAGAGCGCCGCTGCGCTCCTAGCTCACCTTGGCCAGGCCACTCCACTACATCTCCCTGTCAGTCCTATCATTTGGTCTGTAGTTGCCTTAGGTCACTGCTGCTCAGGCCGTAGCTAGGGTAGAAGCTACCGCACCATCACTGTGGGAATGCACCACCGCTACCGCTATGCCCGCCATGGCCGCAAGCTCAAGCTCACCGTGGCCAGCAGCAACTAGGTCTTGCCATCCCCTGCTCAAAGGTGTTTTTGCATAGCCACAAATGCTAGCTCCTACCATGAAGATGGAGACCCACCTCTTGCTACCGATTCACTGGAATGGCAAGTGCCGCCGCTTGTGCATTGGGCGCTGCCATGCATGCGGTCAGGCTTCCCCACTGCTTCACCATGGCTAGATCTTGCTCTAGATCTATGCTAGGTCACCAGTAGAGGTAGGACCATCCTCGCTAGAGCTTGCCATGGCTAGGGACGACCAGCGCACCACCGCACGACCACCGCCATTTGCTATGCTCACTAGTGAGCTTGCTCCGGTGAGCTGCCGACCCAACCTAGGGTACCCCTGGGTACTGGTTGATGTGAGGAACACGATAGAGGTAACCTCATCATGGAAGACCTCGCTGTTGGTGACCTATCATCAGCCAACCTTCGTCCTCTATTTCTATTTCACTGACGAGTGGGCCCCGTTGACCACGGGCCCATCTGTCAGCATGTGTGTTCTTTGATTTTCTTATTTTTTTCAAGATTTGAATACAAGTTTCAAAAATCATATCTAGAGCTAGGAGTGTCCAAATTGAGTGAACCAAATTTTGTTGGATTTGTCATAAAGTGTACTATTTGATAAAAATTTGGAACCTACTATTTCAGATGATTTTCTGGGAGAATTAAATTGAGCTAGATAAGTGCTTTTAAAGTAGTTTATATCTTGTAAAATGCATAACTTGAGCTAGGAAAGTGATAAAATTGTGATTCTAATTTTGCTGATCTTGTGTTGACATGCTCTAGCTAAGCAGAATACTAAACCTATAGTAAGCATACTTGGAATATGGTCTCCCTATTTAATCTTAAATAATTGCTAGTTTATAGTGAAAATAAATTGGGTAAAAATACATAACTAATGATCATGCAAATTTTTATACAGTGATATGGTGCTAGGATGAATATAAGAAAAATATGAAATCTATTGTTTGACACTTTTCACTAGGCTAAACTATTTTTTCTCAAATAAGCCTATGCAACTTGTCATTTTTGTAGAGATGGCTCTACTTTTCCAAATGGCATGAAATTTGTTCAGTAGACTTTTGGGGTCATATGTAGGCTACTGTAATTTTCTCAGAATTTACTGTACATTTTGATATATTTTCCTTATTTTAGCTTAGTGTCCAAATAAATTAATAAAGGCATTTAAATATTTTATTTGGGCTTTACCATTATGTTTTCTAAAGTGTATATGATGTCTATGAACTGTTGGTACCTATTGGTTGTGCCAAAATTTGATTGCTTGTATGCAGTGAAAATATTAATTGCTCTATAATTCAATTTTAGTGACTATTTTGGATAGTTTCTGTTGTTAAGTAAATTGCATGGGTAAAATGATGTTTGCTGTGAATCTTATCAATAACAAAGTTCTACATAACTTACTTATATTGCTTGTGTCAAATGTTCATGGCAATAGGCTAGATGGTTTGAGAGTTATAGCTGTTGGAAGTTGGTCTCCAGAAATGCTTGTTCTCTAGAATTTCTAGACAGATTTAGGAAATTGCTTTGTTTGACCTTGATAGCCATTGAATCATCTTAGATGACTATAACAAAGTTGTAGGAAGTTTTATAAGCTTTCTAGAAAGTCCAATATCATAGTATTTGGTTGAGTAGAACTCTAGATATGGCCAAAATAAGTACTTGCTGTTAACAGTGGGAAATGATTAAGTCAATTGTAATTGTTTGTCTTATGTGATGCTTGGGTAGATGCTTAGGCTAATGGAGATTAGTTGTTAGCTATAGGTTCTAAGCCTCTTACTGATAATGAATAACTTTATCTTAGGTTACTAGAACTTGGTTAGTGTATGTTTCTTGTACTATAGAAGAGATATGCACGTACTTAGTAAAGATCAACTAGAAGAAAGTTATACATCACTTTGTCAACTAATGTTAAACTTATCATACATCTTGCTGGATAACCACTCTCATGCATATACAATGTATCATATCATCTCATCTCTTATGCATTCATGATACTCATTTGTACATATGCATGCAATAGGTTCCTGAAAGGAGTGACGCTACTCAAGTTTGAACCCGAGCGTCAGGAGGACCAATAGGTAGCCTAGGAGCAGGAGGTTTAGGCGGAAGGAGGAGTCAATGTGGAAGATCTTCCTAAGTGTTTTGACCACCAACCTTCCTCATTTCTAAAAGGCAAGCCCCAGATCATTCTAAGCCTCCTATGTTTTCTAAATATCAACTTGAATCCTTTTATATTGATGCATTAATTACTATGGGTTGATTGGAACCACTTATTGCATATACCTTCCTTGTCCTAGACAAATATATCTTGAATCCTATGTAGGTCTAGGATCGAATATATGCTTAGCCATGCTTAGTCCGGTAGAAGTTGGGTGATTTCTTGTCACCTACGAGATATAGGATAGATATCTGGTCACTGGTTGGCTATAATTGCTATTGTGGAAATAACCATGTGTTGATGAATAAAAAGGAGACCGGGCAGGATTGTGATAGAGAAGAAACAAGGCATGGAGGTCTTGGTGCCTATTTATCCCCGTCTATTTTAGTTGAGGACCAATTCAGTTGTACATCCTCATGTCATGTTGAACGCATGCCTAGCACTTAGCTGGCCAGATAACTCATTCCGACAGCGTTGCCAAGTAGCTCAACTTAGGCTAAGACCCGGTAAGTGAAAGTGCGCACACTGGAGGAAGTAAGGATATGCGGGGAGCCAGTGGTCTAAGTACTAAGGGCAGGCTAGGCCTAAACTTCCTGATAGACTAGTAGAATCCCTAAGAGTGCGGTGCTCCTCAGACCCACAAATGTACCTAAATTGTACTAATGGTGAGCTGACATGACCCCAATGGGGGAAGTATGGGTTTGTGTTAGGAATAACTCCCCTAGCTGGTTGGAATCGATTCGAGTCGCCATCTCTCCTGGGTAGTGAGAATTTGACTGAGCAGCGACAACGTAGCATTAATTGATGGAACTTGATGGTTATGATGATGCTCAAATTATTGCACCAGATATGGTTACTAATGCCTGTTAGCTTAATCAAGTGATTGCTCTAGTATAGGTGCTAATCTAGAGGTGCTTAATTGAATAGGTATTCAATTTGATGTTAAAGATATTAAATCTCCATGTTATGTTACTTAAGCTTTTATGCAAAATGTTGTCAAGCTAGCTCCACCAATAAAGCCTTGCATACTCCTTGGTGTCATATTATTTCTGGTTTAGGATGGGTAAGTCTAGCTGAGTACATTCTTGTACTCAGGGTTTATTCCCTCTTGTCGCAGATGATATGACGTATCATGGGTACTATAAGAACTGCCTTCATCCTGCCATGGATGAGGACTAAACCATGGGGCATGGTACTCCTAAGATATCCTCTCTATTCTGCTTTTGCTAGAAATGACCAGTGGTACTAGGCATGTATTTGAACTGAGTGTGATGTTGATGTCAAACTACTTTGCTTCCACTATTTAAACTTGGTTTGTAATAACTATGTGAACTCTGATGTATGTGAGATACTTGTGAACTATTTGTGAATTGTGATGTAACATGTGACTGGTTATGTTGAATCATGTGTGATCTTGGTTTGTATGTTGGTTTGTTTGAGATCTTTCATGATTTCATCGGACTACTGGGTTTATATGGACTCAAGTATGATAGTTTGATCGCTTCAGTTATTGCTATTATACTTGTGCTCTTATAAATTGGATGGTTCTATTACAGCTGGCATCAGAGCAAGGTTCAACACTAAACTTGTCACATGGGTATTTAAAACAAAGGTTTTGTTTTATAAAATCAGTTTGACAACTTATAGCTATATATATAGGTGTGTTAAAATCTGAATTTTAAATTTAGAGTGTGCCAGTGGTCATATCCTTTATGCCCAGTTAAGGACTATCAGGTGGCTAAATAAGTACTAACATTGGGGTTTTTACTTTCGTCGTCCATACGGCGTGCTATTGTATGGATGCCATTCACTTGAGTGGTAATATATGGATCAATTGCTTCTATGCCCAAGGTAAGAGTGGCAAGACCGCAAGGGTGAGGGTGCGGTCTAAGGGGAGAGGTAACTTTGGTAATGCGGTATATATATATATATATATATATATATATATATATATATATACTAAGGTATTTAATTGTGGGTTATCTTTGATACGGCTATAGATGCATATTTATATGTATGTATGGAACGTATTTACTTTTGGGTAGCTTTGATACGGAAGTATATGTATGGGTATATATATATGGAAGTATTTAGTTGCAACCTAGAGCTAGATTTATATTTAGGCATATATGATTGTTGGGTTGGGTTGAAATGAAATTCTTATGTAGGTACACTAACAACGAAACATGTAGCCCGAGTAGTTATATATATTGAGAGAATGTATGTATGCCACCGTGTATGTTGTTAGAATTTTAAATTTTTACTCAGATTCGTGAGGACATACGGAACGTGCATGCATCATGTTCACTCATGCATTTACATTTTTGCATTCCTCCCTTACTTATAATTGCTTACCCTATTCATTAAATTTCTTCTCATGTATGATATCCTCTCACAAGAGTTGCACACTTTGCTACAGATGGTAGTATTAGGAGCCCCGCCTCAGCAGTGACACAGTTCCTAGCTGTGTTTGGCACTCCTACCTTGTTGTGGAGGGTGCTAAACTCAGTTGGGTATGTTGAGCCACCCCGCTACTTCTGGAGGGAAGTGGTAGCTGAGGGGTAGCCGTGGTATGATGTGCGGTGACCATTCTAGCCCTGTGCAGACAATCCATAGTGGCAAGGTTGGAGTATTGAGTCAGATGGGCAGTCTCCTGGTGAAGGTGCCCAAGTGGTAGCTTTGGAGGCACTGAGTGAGATCTATTAGGAATTTGGTGATGAGCTCATCAACTGGTCCTAGCCAGAACCTTTCCCTGGGTGGATCCGTCGATGACCACTTGGATGCAGCCAGGATGGCAATGCACTGGTGACAGACCGTGATGAGTCGAGCAGGGAGCTCTAGTGCTGCTATGAGAGCTATGTTCATCGTCTTAAAGATGTTCTACTCTCGCCAAGACAACTATGTCAGCTACATGCTAGAGCTCTAGCGAGCACAGGCCGCACAACGCCAGCTATGAGGGCATGTGCACAGGCATCGAAGGGTAGCTAGAGAGGCTTAGCGGGAAACTAATAATGCTATTACAGCTTTGGAAGCTTGCCGGGTGCAGTTGGTCAATGCTGTCGCAGAAAGAGATGTAGCTAGGGCAGAGATATAGGACGTTCGTGCTGAGAGGGATGAGGTCATTCGCCTTGCTAAGGCTAGGGAGGCAACTAGAATCCAAACTATGTTTCAGGCTGCTAGATAGGCAACAGAGTTCTATCGCAGGGAGTAGGAACTCATATGCCAGATTGAGGAGCTTCAACTAGATGTTCGTCACCTCAACAATATGGCAAACCCAATTCTTCCTCTAGCTCTAGCGGTGGAAGAAGATCCCAATGTGTTGATTGTTGAGGACGATGGCATGGAGGTGGACGGTGAGGCTGAGCCAGAGGAGGAGGTCGAGCCTTTTGAGGATGACCACAGTGATGATGTGTTCAACATTGATAGTGACCACCCTAAAGAGTAGCTTAGCTATAGTATCTAGCTAGATGTGCTAGCTCTCTATCTTCGATCCTTTATGTGATGAACTCATAATTTAGGTTTTGATCTCATGATGTACTCCTTTGATGTAATCTTGGAACCTTGCATGTTTAATCTATGTCGTTGTTGAACCTTCATAAATGTCTAGTTTGTGTGTTGGCAAGTTATTGGTATGTACAAGAATGCATTGCATGATCGCTAAGTAATATATTTGGTGATGTTGTGTTGTGGAAATGAATTATTATGCCTCTGTTTTATTGTATGAATGTAAATTCTCTCTAGGAAATTCAATTTGGCATAATTATATAATTCCTCTACAATTTTTTTCTAACATCATCAACAATTACTTGTGGTTGCAATTCTACAGATGATGCACACTCATAGGGGAGCTGGTGGAGATGATGTAGGTGGTAGTGGTTCCCATGGCTATGGCAATGAGGACCTCCCAACACCACCACAACCCATGCCAGCGGAGATGATGACCTAGCTCATGGAAACCCAATGTTCCATGGGAGAAGTGCTACATGGTCTTGCATAGAATGCTGGCCATGGACGAGGAAGGGACCAACACCAAGGACCTAAACCTAACCAGTTCAGCAATTTGAAGGACTTTCTTGACACCAAGCCTCCTACCTTTAAGGAAGCTAAGGAGCCATTGCAGGTAGATGAATCGCTGAATACAATTGAACAGAAGTTTTGTCTCTTAAGGGTAATAGAGCACCTAAACGCAGAATACGCATCACACCAGCTATAGGGGCCTATAGGCATTTGGTGGAGTCATCATCGATCTACTTTGCCTAAGGATGCTCAAATTACCTAGAACTAGTTTAAGACTGTATTTAGGGTACATTATATTTCCATGGGTCTTAAGAGTATGAAACATACAGAATTTATGAGGCTGACACAAGGTAACAAGAGCCTAACTAAGTACCTATATGCCTTTAACAATCTATCAAGGTATGCCACAGAGTTTGTTGACATTGATGCAAAGAAGATTGCTAGTTTCAAGAGGGGGCTTAGTCTGAAGCTGATGAAGACTCTAGCTAACAACAAGTGTGCAACTTTTAATGAGTTTGTTAGTGATGCTTTAACTCAGGAGAATTAGAATAACATCTATTCAGCATCTAAAAGTCATAAGAGAGCTTATGAAGCAGGTGCATCTCAGTTAAAAGCTCCTATTGCTGCGAGACCTCAGTTCTGCCCACTTGCTCCAAAGTATAGACCACCTCAAAAGAAGGTACAGACCAGTCAGGCCTAGAAAGTGTATCATAAGGCCTTTTTTGTTGCCCTACCAAAGGGTAGCATAGGACAAGGAAGCTCCTACATTCCACCTAGCAACATGCCATGCTAGAACCGCAACAAGACTGGCCATTGGGTAAGAAATTGCCCCTATCCCAAGATGAACAACAACCAGAAGTAGGGTGATCCAAATGCACGTTAGGGACACATGCACTATACCACCCTAGAAGAGATCCCTTCAGGTGAAGTTGATACTACGGGTATGTTTCTTGTGAACCAACACCCCATAGTTGTTTTATTTGATTCTATAGCTTCACATTCATTTATGAGTCAAATATTTGCATCCAAGCATGATCAAAGGGTAGTTACTATAGATAAGGGTGGTTATTGCATAAGTGCAACCAGAAATAATATCTCTACCAACCAGATAGTCAGAGATGTGTGCATCTCAATAAGTAATCGAGAGTATACCTCAGATCTTGTAGTATTGCTAGGGTTGGGGATAGATGTAATCTTGGGTATGAAATAGATGAGTGGCTATGGAGTTCTCATTGACACTTCAACAAGAACCATCATGTTGAGGGAACCCTAGTGTCACAATTCTTTCCTAGTGCCACTTCCTAGGAGTTTTGATCTCCAACACTTAGCATGTACTATTCAGACCATGACCCTACTTGATATTCAGGTGGTATGTGAGTTTCGGATGTGTTTCTAGATGAATTGCCTAGGTTGCCACCCAACAGGGATGTAGAGTTTAAGATTGAGTTATTGCTGGGTACAACACCCATCTCTCAGAGACCGTATAGAATGCCACCAAATGAGCTAGCCGAGCTTAAGGTTCAATTGCAAGAGCTTTTAGAGAAATGTCTCATTCAACCTAGCTCATCTCTATGGGGTTGTCCCACCTTATTTATGAAGAAGAAAGACAAATCCTTGTGGATGTGTGTGGACTACCGACCCCTTAATACCATAATGGTCAATAACAAGTATCCCTTGCCTCAAATTGATATCTTGTTTGATCAGTTGTGAAGGGCTAAGGCATTCTCCAAGATCAATTTGAGATCTGGTTACCATCAGATTAAAATCAGGCTGGAATACATACCTAAAACTACTTTCTCCAGTAGGTATGGCCTTTATGAGTATTTAGTCATGTCCTTTGGGATGATAAATGCTCCTACATATTTCATGTATCTGATGAATTCGGTATTCATGCCTGAGCTGGATAAGTTCATGGTTGTGTTCATCGATGACATTCTAATCTATTCAGAAAATCAGGAGGATCATGAAGAGCACCTAAGAGTTGTTCTAACCAGGCTAAGAGAACATAAGTTGTATGCTAAGTTTAGCAAGTGTGAGTTTTGCCTTCGAAACGTACCTTTTTCTAGGGCATGTTTGTCAGAAAATGGGATCTATGTAGACCCCTATAAGGTGCAAGAAGTTATGGATTGGAAGACCCCGACTTTAGTTCATGAAGTTCGAAGTTTTCTTGCTTGAACAGGTTACTATCATCGGTTCATTCTGGACTTCGGAGTGTGAAGCTGCTTTTCACCAAGCTAATGACAAGATTGCTTCAAAAAGATGAGAAGTTTGTATGGACTTCGGAGTGTGAAGCTACTTTTCACACTTTATGGACTTTGTTGACTTTAGCTCCTATTTTGGCACAACCTGATATCGAGAAACCTTTTGATGTGTTTTGTGATGCATTAGGTACCAGTTTGGGATGTGTTTTCATGTAGGAAGGTTGAGTCATTGCTTATGCCTCACGTCAGCTGAAGAAGCATGAAGTCAATTACCCAACTCATGACTTGGAATTAGCAGCGGCTATCCATGCATTGAAGATTTGGAGATACTATTTGCTTGGCATTGTGTGTCATATTTACACAGATCATAAGAGTCTTAAGTATATCTTCACTCAACCTAAACTGAATATGAGATAGAGAAGATGGCTAGAATTGATCAAAGATTTCAATTTAGAAGTACATTATCATCCTGGCAAAGCAAATGTTGTTGTAGACGCTTTGAGTAGAAAGTCTCATTGCAATTCTATGTTAGAAGATGGCTTCAATTTGTTACATCCTGCTGTGCTGCACAATATTACGATCAGTTGTTCTCTTGAGAGCAAGATCATCGAGCTTTAGAAGAACGATCTAGGTGTGTTCCACATCAAAAGAAAGATGAAAGATCAAGAGACTAAGCATTTTAGGTTAGATGAGAATGATGTTCTATGGTTTAAAGATAGACTAGTAGTGCTGAAGGATAAGGAACTTAGAAACTAGATCTTAGGTGAGGCTCACTCTTCCAAACTGTCCGTTCATCTGGGTAGTAGTAAAATGTATCAGGACTTGAAGACCCATTTTTAGTGGACCAAAATGAAGATAGAAATTTGTAGCTTATGTTACTAAATGTGATAATTGTTGCCAAGTTAAGGCTGTTCATTTGAAGCCTACTGGACTGCTTCAACCACTGTCCATTCTAGGTTGGAAGTGGGAAGAAGTTAGCATCGATTTTACTATTGGACTTCCACCAACTCATAAGAATTTTGATTCCATATGGGTGATCATGGATCACCTAAGTCTGCACATTTCATTCCAGTCCAAACCAACTATCAACCGCATGAGTATGCTGAGTTGTATTTCTCCCACATAGTACATCTACATGGCATGCCAAGAACCATTGTGTCTGACAGAGGGCCTCAGTTCACTGCTCATTTTTGGGAACATTTGCACAAGATGTTAGGCTCCAACTTAGTCAGAAGTTCTGCCAATCACCCTCAGACCTCTGGGTAAACTGAACATGTAAATCAAATATTGGAAGACATGTTGAGAGCTTGTGTCATCTCTTCAAATATTTCATGGGAAAAATGGTTACCTTTAGCTGAGTTTTCCTACAACAATAGTTATCAAGAGAGTATTAAGATGGCTCCATTTGAAGCTTTGTATGGTCATAAATGTAGAACTCCTTTGAATTGGGTTGAACCTAGACAAAGGAGATACTATGGTATTGACTTCATTAAGGAAGCTGAAGAGTAGGTGCATATCATTCAACAACATATAGAAGCCGCTCAATCAAGGCAGAAGAGTTATGCGGACAAAAGAAGAAGACCCATTGAATTTGAAGTAGGTGATTATGTATACCTAAAAGTGTCACCAATGAAAAAGGTACAATGGTTTGGGGTAAAAAGAAAGCTTGCGCCTAGATTTATAGGTCCATACCTAGTCATTAAGAAAAGTGAAAGAGTAGCCTACAAGATCCAGTTACCTCTAGAAATGAGGGCTATCTTCAATGTTTTTCATGTATCCTAATTAAAGAAATGCTTACGTGTTCTAGAAGAAAGAGTGGAGGTTAGAGATATCAAGTTGAAATTGGATCTAGCCTATGAAGTGAAGCCAGTGCAAATCATAGATAGCAAGGATAGAGTAACTCAAAACCATGTGATCAAGTTTCACAAAGTGATGTGGAATAATCATAGTGAGCAAGATGCGACATGGGAATAGGAAGATTATTTACGGGAGGTTTATCCCGCCTTTTATAAAAAATGGTAGGTCTTTCGAATCTCAGGACAAGATTTCTATAAGGGGGAGGGGCTATAACACGCTAGGTATTAGGCTTGCACTTTTGCACTTGCATTGTATGAGCATAAGCATAATTCATTCATATATGTGAATAAACATATGAAACATTTACATGAAGCATATGAAACATACCTTTGTTATTCTATGTTGCAATGTGTGTATACTTTATGGTCATGCTTGTTAATGCAAGTGGTTGATGTTGATCACTAAAACACCTTAGACACACATAGGATGGTACATGGAACAAGTTTGGTATTCATGACATGGACCAAAACAACCCCCAAGTCATAGTTATTCTAGAAACTCCAATTTTCATGATCCTACTTTGACAAAAGTTGAACTATAGCATAGATTGTTTGCATGGTAGTGCAATCTTAAGCAAAGTTGTAGTACTTGACTAGAGTAACAACTTTCATTTTTGGGCCAAGACTTAATTCAATGCCTAACATATTCCAAAATAGCTCCAAAGTAGCAAAGAAATATAGTTTTTGGACTTGGAGAATTTGATGTCCTAAAGCCATTTATAGTTTCAATGTGCCTTCCTTGGTAGCTTTGTAACTACCTAACCTTTGAGAATTAGATGATGGTTAATAAATCAAAGTTGGAGATCTCACATAGCTCTACAACTTTCACTAATACAGTTTTTGCTAATTACGCATGGTTTAGGAGTTATGGAGGTGCAAATTTGGCTCATCAGATAGCCTGAACTAGCCCTTCGTCGTGCACGTCGTGGTGGTCATACGCTGGCATTGGCCTAGCTAGTTGGGACAAAGGGGAGTGAAGAGTGAGGCGACATCGCTGCTCCCTCCGTTTCTCGCTCTCTCGCCCTCGCTCTACCTTCTCTCTCGCCCACAAGTGAAACTGAGCGTCGTTGTCGTAGCCGCCGTGAGCTTCGCCGAGCTCACGCGTAGCTGTCACCACTCCATTTCCAAATTTCCCATGCCAATAGCTATGCCTTGCTCTGCTCTACCACCTCGACCTAGTAGAGCTATCATTTGAGCCCAAGGTAAAGGCCTATGGCCGTTTCCGTCACCACGACATCACCGGAGCGCCACCGTGCTCCCGGCTCACCGTGGCCAGGCCACTCCACTACTCATGCCATAGCTAGGGTAGATGCTACCACACCGTCATGTGGCAATGCACCGTCGCTCCTACTGTGGCATCATGGCTGTGAGCTCGAGCTCACCGTGGCCAGCAGCAACTAGGGCTCACCATCCCTCGCTCGAAAGTGTTTTTGCAAAGCCACAAATGCTAGCTCCTACCATGAAGATGGAGCCCCACCTCTCACCGTTGGTTCACTAGAACGGCAAGTGCCACCGTCGTGCACTAGGCGCTGCTATGTTGCCATGCACACGATCAGGCTTCCCCACTGCTTCACCATGGCTAGATCTTGCTCTAGAGCTATGCTAGGTCACCATAGAGGTAGGACCATCCGTGCTAGAGCCTGCCATGGCTAGAGACGGCTGGCGCACCACCATGCAACCACCGTCGTCCACCATGCTCGCTTGTGAGCTTCTCCGGTGAGCCACCAACCCAACCTGGGGTACCCCTCAGTGCAGGTTGACGTGAGGAACATGACGGAGGTAAACTCATCGCCGAAGACCTCACCGTCGGTGAGCTATTGCCTACAAACCTCTGTCCTCTATTTCTATTTTGCTGACGAGCAGGCCCCATTGACCGCAGGCCTCGTCTGTCAGCCTGTGTGTTCTTTGATTTTCTTATTTTTTCAAATATTTGAATACATGTTTCAAAAATTCATATCTAGAGCTAGGAGTCTCTAAATTGAGTGAACCAAATTTTGTTGGATTCGCCATGAAGTGTACTATTTGATAAAAATATGAAACCTACTGTTTGGGATGTTTTTCTAGGAGAATTAAATTGAGCTAATAAGTGCTTTTAAAGTAGTTTATTTCTTGTAAAATGCATAACTTGAGCTAGGAAAGTGATAAAATTGTGATTCCAATTTTGCTGATCTTGTGTTGACATGGTATAGCTAAGAAAAATAATGAACCTATAGTAAGCATATTTGGAATATGGTCTTCCTATTTAATCTTAAATAATTGCTAGTTTCTAGTGAAAATAAATAGGGTAAAAATACATAACTAATGATCATGCAAATTTTTACACAGTGTTATGGTGCTAGGATTAATGTAAGAAAAATATAAAATCTATTGTTTAACACTTTTCACTAGGCTAAACTATTTTTGCTAAAATAAGCCTATGCAACTTGTCATTTTTGTTGAGATGGCTATACTTATCCAAAAGGCATGTGAAAGCACCTAGGCCCCTAGATGGGTTTCGGTGATTAATGACAATACATGATTACTATGACTAACGTGTGTTTTGTAGAGGCAATTAAGTTAGGTTATGGTAATGGAGATCGATTGAGCTATCATGGTGGTCATGCTCCTACGATGGAAATTGTTTCAGTTTTCAAAGGATGGACGACAAGGTTAAGGATGGACTAGTTCTAAGTGTTGATTGGAGTTAAAGAGACACTTAGAGTAGTTTAGGACTTTATTTTTTCTTTGGCCATACTATTAAGGGGGGTATGGATGGGTAGCTTGACCTAGATAAGTCTAGTGGGTTAGGTGTGGTCCACACTTGCTAAACCTAGCACTAGGTAGCTCCTAAAAGCCCTTAGATCCATTGAAGCAAACTTCATTCATGTATGATCGAAAGTTGGAAGTGAATGGAGGGTCAAATGCTGACCGGACGCTGGCTTCGATGTGACCGGATGCTGGCGCAGAGTCTGGTCAGTTCATTTGATCAAGGTGAAGTCGTCTAGAAGTGACCGAACACTAAGAGGTGAAGTGATCGGACGTTGAGGGCCAGCATCCAGTCGACTCCAGTAAGGTTCTAGAGAGGGAAAATCATGACTGGACATGTCCAATCAGTGCTGACCAGATGCTGGCCAGTGTCCGGTCACACTATAAACACTGGAGTTCGGGGTGAACTGACTAGCGCATCCGGTCACCCCATAGAGGCACATAATGGTTCATTTTTTAGCCCATGTTATAAATACTTCCTCCATTCATATGTGGGGGTACTTTTGCTCAATTCAATAGCTGAGAAACACCTTTGAGAGTGCCAAGAAGAGCAAGGTCCTAGTGAGGTGATTAAGATTTGAGAATCCCAAAGAGAGCCCTCATTAGTGAGATCAAGAGTTGCAAAGTGTGCATCCACCCTTGTCATTAGGCTTGTCGTGGTCAAGTGAGAGTTCGTGCTTGTTACTCTTGGTGATCGCCATCACCTAGATGGCCTGGTGGTGATTGGAGAGCTTGGTGATCATCCGGTGTAGCTTGTGGATGACCCAACTCAAATAGTGAGCGGTTGTTGGTGATTCACCATGATGGAGTGTCAAAGAATCAACCTATAAGGAGCACTTGATCCTTGCACGGATCAAGGGGGGGCTACACCCTTGTGTGGGTGCTCCAACGAGGACTAGTGGGGAGTGGTGACTCTCCGATACCTCAGCAAAACATCGCCGCGTTCCTCATTCTCTCTTTACTTTGAGCATTTACTTTGAGCAATTCAATTCTTATCATTTACATTGCTAGAATTGTCATGCTAGAGTAGGATTGGAACTTAGGGTGCTAAACTTTTGTGCATTAGATCAATAGAAACACTTTCTAGGCACAAGGGGTTAATTGGGCTAACCATGGAGTTTAATTATTGCAACGAAATTTATAATTATCCCAATTCACCCCCACCTCTTGGGCATCTTGATCCTTTCAATTAGTATCAGAGCCTCGTGCTCATGTATTTAGGTTTAACTACCTAGAGAAAGATGTCTCACAGGGATGGACCTCCTCCTATCTTTGAGGGGGATGATTTTTCATATTGAAAATTTTGCATGGAGGCATACTTAGAAACTCTAGATGTTGGAAAGAGCTGCCTCACAAGGCTTCCTAAAACCTTGGGATGCTACTAACCTACAAGGCGATGAGGTGAATTATGAGAAATGGAATGCAAAGGCTCAAAACACCATATTTAGAGGCCTTTGTAAAGATGTGTTCAATCGGGTGAGGAACCACAAAGATGCTCATGCACTATGGTCGGATGTTTGTGCGCTCCATGAGGGAACAAAGAGTGAGCATGAGGAATGCTATCATCTTGTCATGAAAAAGCATAACTCTTTTGAGATGCTTCCTAAAGAATGTGCTAATGAAATGTATTCACGTTTGAATGTTCTTGTAGAGGAAGTCAATGGGCTTGGACTCACTCAAATGCAACCATCCGATGTTGTAAGAAAGATCTTGAGTGTTCTCCCCATTGACAAATATGGGCATATTGTGATTGTGCTTCATCAAGGTGATCTTTCCACTGCTACACCAACACAAATCTTGGGAAAGATCAATGCTCATGAGATGTACATGCACATCACACCTCAAGATGGCTCATCCTCTAACAAGAAGAAAGAAAAGGACTTAGCATTCAAAGCTAGTCAAGAGAAGGGCAAAGCAAGGCTTGAGTATGAGAGCTCAAGTGATGATGAAGTTGATGATGCAAGCCTTGCTCTCATGGTGAGAAAAACTGCCAAGATGCTAAAGAAGCTCAACAAGAGTGGCATCAAGTTTGATGGCAAGAAGAAGAAGTTCTTCACTAGATCTAGAAGGAAGCCAATCTCCGAGATGGATTGCTACAATTGTGGAGAACAAGGGCAAGAAAGATGACTCAAGTGATGAAGATGAGAAGAAGAAAGACAAGCCATACAAGAAGAGAGATAGCAAGAAGGACTTCCATAAGAAGAAGAAGAGTGGAAAGACATACATCGTTGGTGATTGGCTCATGGACATTGATTCATCTTGTAGCTCATCCAATGATGATAGTGACAACAAGAAGGTGGCTGCCATTGTTATCAACTCTTCATCATCTTCACCGCCACCATCGCCATCATCCTCTACACACCTATGCCTTATGGCCAAGGGTGAACGCAAGGTATCAAATGATGATGAGAGTAGTGGTGATGAACATGCTAGTAATGATGATAGCGATAGTGATGATGATGAATATGAATCACCTTCTTATGATGATCTTGTTAAATTGCTAAATAAATACTCCAAGATCATTATAAAGACTAGAGCTAAGAATTACAAGCTAGAAGCTAAAAATAATTCTCTTTTAGCTAAATGTGATATAGCTGAAAAGGCTAGTGTTGAGCTTAGAGAAGTAAATGAAGCTATGTCATCCAAACTCAAGGAGCTCAAATCTTCTAAGAAAGAGCTTAAAGATAAACATGATAAACTTGAGAGGATGCATAAAGAGCTCATCACTAGCCATAATATGCTAAAAGATGAATATACTACTCTTAAGATTAATCATGATAATCTTGTTATTGCTCAAGAATATTTATTCAATGAACCACATGATGCTACTAACAATGTTGTTAAGATTGATATAGCTACATCATGTGATGATTTGATCATTGAGAGCACTGAGCAAAGTTCTAGTAGCAAGGACAAGCAAGTGGTTGAGGCTGATGATTATGATGAGTTTGTCAAGCTCAAGAATGATAATGAAAAGCTCAAGAAAGATCTTGAAGAGATCAAAAGTCACAATACCATTGTGCTAGAAACTCTTGATCATGATGGTGAGTTGATGCTTGAGAATGAGAAGCTCAAAGAAGAAAACAAGAAGCTCAAGGAAGAGAAAAACAATGATGCTCTTAAGGAAGAGAACAAGAAGCTCAAGTTGGAGAAAGAGCATCTCAAGATTAGATTGAGCAAGTTCACTAGAGGCAAGTATCTTCAAAGTGAGCTACTAATGAACACCATCATGAAGATGGATAGAAGTGGCATTGGGTACATGGCAAACAAAGAGAAGAAGGCTCAAGCTCAACAACAACAAAAGCCAAAGCAAAAGAAGTGTTTTGAGTGTGGACAAGAAGGCCACTTTGCTCATGAGTGCCAAACTCCACCACCACAACCCTTGCCCAAGCATGCTAGACCTTTTGCCTTCAATGCTCACTACATGCTTAGAAAGGATTCTAGTGGAAAGATGAAAGTCATGTTCTTAGGACCTCCCAACAAGAATAGGCCTAAGAAAATTTGGGTTGCTAAGTCACTTGTTGAGAAGGTGAAGGGCCCTCAACAAGTTTGGGTTCCTAAAGCTTGATCTCTTGTGTGTAGGTGAACTACAAGACCAGTGGAAGTCATTGGGTTATTGATAGTGGTTGCACACAACATATGACCGATGATCCTTGTATGTTCACCTCACTAGATGAAGAAGTAGATGGACAAGAAAGAATCACATTTGGAGATAACTCAAAGGGCAAGGTTAAAGAATTGGGCAAAGTGGCAATATCAAATGATCATTGTATCTCAAATGTGCTATATGTTGCTTCATTGAGCTTCAACTTGCTATCCATTGGACAATTGTGTGATCTTGGCTTCCAATGCTTGTTCATCGAGAAGGAAGTTGTTGTATCTAAGAAGGATGATGATCAAGTGATTTTCAAAAGGATTTAGATACAACAACCTATATCTAGTGGATTTCACCTCCAAAGATGCAAATTTGAAGACTTGCCTATTCACCAAAACAACACTTGGGTGGCTATGGCATAGAAGACTTGCTCATGTTGGGATGAGCTCACTCAAAAAGCTAATGAAGAATGATTTAGTGAGAGGGTTGAAGGACATGAAGTTTGAGAAGGACAAGCTTTGTAGTGCATGTCAAGTAGGCAAGCAAGTTGCAAATACTCATCCAACCAAAGCTTTTATGTCAACCACAAGAGTGCTAGAACTCCTTCACATGGATTTGTTTGGACGAACAACATACAAGAGTTTGGGAGGAAATGTTTATTGTCTTGTGATTGTTGATGACTATTCAAGATACACATGGGTATTCTTCCTTCATGACAAATCCAAAGTTGCATCTTGTTTCAAGAAGTTTGCCAAGAGAGCACAAAATGAATTTGAAGTGAAGCTCAAGAAGATAAGAAGTCTCAATGGGAAGGAATTTGACAACACAAACATAGAAGCATATTGTGATGAAGTTGGGATCAAGCATGAGGTCTCTGCAACATATACTCCTCAACAAAATGGTGTAGTTGAGAGAAAGAACCAGACATTAATCACTCTTGCAAGAACAATGCTTGATGAGTACAACACCCCCGAAGCTCTATGGGCGGAAGCTGTCAACACCGCTTGCTATGCATCCAACCGCATATTCCTTCAAAAGTTCCTTGGCAAGACACCTTATGAGTTGCTCAATGGGAAGAAGCTAGACGTTTCCTTCTTTAGGGTGTTTGGTTGCAAATGCTACATCTACAAGAAGCGGCAACACCTAGGGAAGTTTCAAAGATGTTGTGATATTGGTTTTCTTGTTGGTTACTCATCAAAGTCCAAAGCATATAGAGTATTTAATCATGCCACCGGCTTGGTTGAAGAAACATATGATGTGGAATTTGATGAATCTAACGGCTCCCAAGGAGCACATGAGAATCTTGATGATATAGGTGATGAACCATTGAGGGAGGCTATGAAGAACATTCTGGTTGGAGACATCAAGCCTAAAGATGATGAAGATGATGTACAAGTGATTGATCCACCTTCATCAAGTGTGCCACAAGATGATGATAAAGATGGGAGAGTACAAAATGAAGACACCCATGTCTCTCATGATCCAATGGTGGTACAAGCACAAGATGTTGATGCTCCACAACCTCCTCCTCAAGTAGTCAATAGAAGAAATACACCTCTACTACAAGATCATCCACAAGATCTCATCATAGGGAGTCCATCAAAGGGTGTAATGACTCACTCACAAAAACTTGCTTCATTTATTGCTCATCACTCTTTTGTCTCTTGCTATGAGCCTACCAAGGTAGAAGAAGCTTTTCAAGATCCAGATTGGATAAATGACATGCATGAAGAGTTAAACAACTTCACCCACAATGAAGTTTGGACTCTTGAAGAGCGGCCAAAAGGTGCAAGAGTCATTGGAATAAAGTGGGTGTTCCACAACAAGCAAGATGATCAAGGCATAGTTGTGAGGAACAAGGCAAGACTAGTTGCAAAGGGGTTCTCTCAAGTTGAAGGTTTGGATTTTGGAGAGACCTTTGCACCAGTTGCAAGACTAGAAGCTATTCGTATCCTCCTTGCATATGCATCACATCATGAAATGAAACTATATCAAATGGATGTAAAAAGTGCATTTCTAAATGGCTTTATTAATGAACTAGTCTATGTTGATCAACCTCCTGGGTTTGAAGACCCTAGATATCCCAATCATGTTTATAGGTTGTCCAAGGCATTATATGGGCTTAAGCAAGCCCCAAGAGCTTGGTATGAGCACCTTTGGGACTTCCTCATTGAGAAGGGCTTCACCATCAGGAAGGTCGACACCACACTATTCAGCAAGAAGCTTGATGGGCATATCTTCATTTGTCAAGTGTATGTTGATGATATCATCTTTGGATCATCAAATGAAGATTCTTGCAAAGAGTTTGGTGAATTGATGTTAAAGGAGTTCGAGATGTCAATGATTGGAGAGCTTACATTCTTTCTTAGTTTTCAAGTCAAACAAATGAGAGAAGGGATTTTCATCTCCCAAGAGAAATATACAAATGATCTTCTCAAGAGATTCAAGATGGATGAATGTAAGCCAATCAAGACACCAATTCCAACTAATAGACATCTCAACCTAGATAAGGGAGGTAACACGGTTGATCAAACTATCTACCGCTCTATGATTGGTAGCTTGTTATATTTAACCGCATCTAGGCCTGACATCATGTTTAGTGTGTGTATGTGTGTAAGATTTCAAGCCAATCCTAAGGAAACTCATTTAATTATCGTAAAAAGAATCCTTAGGTATCTTAAGCACACACCAAGCATTGGCCTTTGGTATCCCAAAGGAGCTAGATTTGAATTAATTGGCTATTCCAATTCGGATTATGCTGGTTGCAAAGTTGATAGAAAAAGCACATCCAGAGGGTGCCATTTGCTTGGTAGATCACTTGTGTCTTGGTCCTCCAAGAAGCAAAATAGTGTGGCTTTGTCCACCGCTGAAGCGAAATACATTATCGTGGGTGCTTGTTGTGCACAGATACTTTACATGAAACAAACTTTGCTAGACTATGGTGTAGTTCTAGATAAAGTACCTCTTTTGTGCGACAATGAAAGTGCGATAAAACTTACAAATAATCTAGTTCAACACTCTCGCACCAAGCACATAGATATTCGCCATCACTTTCTTAGAGATCATGTTGCTAAAAATGATATATCGTTAGAAGGTGTAAGGACCGAGGATCAATTGGCGGATATCTTCACTAAACTGCTAGATGAGGCGACTTTTTGTTGATTGCAGAATGAGCTCAATGTTCTTAATTTTAGTAACTTCACTAAAAAATGAGCTTGTGTTGTCCCTTGCATTGCATTGTAATATACAACATGTTTAATTTTTGGTAATGCATATAGGGCTTGTCTAACATGGTTAAGATAACCACCATAAAGCGTGTGAAGAAGCTTAACCTTGGATCAAACTTGACAAGCAACTAGATTTATCTTCAAGTATTGCATTGCATATGCATGAATGTTGTTTTACCGTTTATCCTCAATTGCCCTCTTACTACCTATTTTTATAAAAAGAATAATAGCCTAAGGCAAAATATTTTTGAAAAACATGAGGGTTTGAGAAAGGTCACTCACATCAGTCTCAATTGGTGTTTATTTGGATCTTATTGGAGTTGGGACTTGATTGGAAATAGGCAGCACGAAGGACTTTAAAGATTCACTAGAAAAGGAGTGATCGGATGCTGCACCAAACTCTAATTCCTAGTGTTTGGTCAGTTCACAGGAGGTGAACTGCTACTGAGAAGGAGTGACTGGACGCTGAAACATTGTTCTCCTAGCATCCGATCAGATGGTGATCTAGCGTCCGGTCGATCGAAGATGAAGGAGACAGCTTGCACTGGACTCTGGTTGTGTCCGGTCGGTGTCCACCGGACGCGTCCGGTCATGATTCTAGGGGATTTGGACCCCTCTGGAATCGACTGAACGCTGGGTGGTAGCATCCGGTCACTGCCACCAGAGTGTCCAGTCAGTTGAAAACATGCGGGATTCAATCTCTTTTCTCTGTTTCCTTTCCCAACACATTGGGGGCCACTATTTAACCGCAAGCCACCCATGCGCTTTGACCTATCCCACCGACATCGCTGCCTCGCTCCCGCGCCTCCAGCCACCGCACCCTGCACTGCCTGTTGCGCCTCCGTGCCTCTGCGCGACGTCGCTCAAGCTGCATCGTGCCCGAGCCACCGTCACCACCGCTGCCACCACGCCAGCCTCCCTACGTCTCCTCTGCCAGAGCCGCCGCACCTCACCCGTGCTGCACCAAAGCCACCCGTGCACCACCCTGCCTACGCCGTTGCACCCACGCCATGCTAGCATGCCGCCGAGCTCATGCCCTATGCCACTGCCTCCACATCATCTCGGTCGCCGATTTTCATTGAGCCAGAACCCTAACCCTAGCCAATTCTGTGGTTCCCTGCGTGTCGCCTCTCATCTCTTTGGATCGCCGGTTCATCAGGTAGCAAGCCCTCGATTCAATTTCGTACCTAATTGCTTGCTTTCTTAGGGTTTCGTATCTCTAGATGAATAATTAAGATTATCTATATATCCTCTATTCTATCGTGCAGTGAGTTGGTGCCATTGAGGTCCTATTTATAGTTGTCAGTCAACTCAGGGCCAAGCTTGCGAGTACAGATTGAGGCCAAGCCTCGGAAGTGACAGTTGATAGTTGTTTCTTGTCAGTGGCAGTTGTTCTTTTTAGATCCAACCAATGGTTCATGTCAAGAATGTTGGAGGTGGTCCTGGTGATGAGGATCCAAGACACTCGCGTCGCTTGCCTATAGATCCAAAAGGCAAGGCGACAAAGAAACTTGCAACAAAAAGTAGAAGTATCCAGATGTAGATATAGCTAGAGCAGCCATAGTTGTAGAGGCCGCAGAATGTGCTGAGAGAGGAGGTGCTTGTAGTGGTGTTGTTATTGTAGATCATCTCTCTCCATCTACGAGGGCCGCACTAGAGCAGGTTGAGCACTGTCATGGTGGTCCAGCTGGGACTATCATGGTTGCGGGACGACAAGTTGTCTTAGATGAGAGTTAGCCTCAGGTGGGGGTCACAGCAGGAGCCACAGGCGGCAGAGCATACTAAGGAGGGACAGCAGGCCAAGGAGACAGAGTAGGCACCTCAGCCATAGCTTCGCTGCTCTAGTCATACTCGTGCTCCAGTCACACTGAGGGCAGATACACAGCAGAGGGGTTCTCATCCACCACCCAGACCATAGGGTCCGCCTCTAGTGACTTATCTAGATCTAAGGGCTGCCATGGCCAAGCAGGTGCAGCAGCTCAGATTTGTGGATTTTGAGCAGTGGTTTCCACCAAGGTGAGATGAGTGTGCATCAGAGGGCTTCTATACACCACTGCAGGAGGACTTCTACAATGCATATCTTAATAGTGGAGCTATTTTCAGATCTCAGAGGGTGCGCAACATAGAGTCTATTGTTGCAGCAGCTGGAGAGCACATTTGCCCCTACCTTTCTTACCTACCAGGGCTGATAAATTTACTTGGATGGATTGGCTTATATGTTCCATCTTGGGTCCGTTAGTTCTATGCTTCTCTCTGGATTGACCCGTGGCACAGATTCATACACTTTGCATTTAGTGGCAGAGATTACAAGCTGAGGAGCACTAGGGTTAGAGAGCTACTCAGCCTTTAGGAGTAGCCTGTCCAGCTACATGAGGTTTGCTATGGACAGACAGCACCCCCAGACGTCCTCATGGTGGGATGGTGCCCCCTACTGATCTAGTCCACCACTGCTTCATAGAGCCATTTAGCGAGGGGTCTAGTAGGACACCTAGTGATCTCACTCCCACTGCTAGAGTGCTTGATGCCATTATGAGGAGGACACTGCTTCCGAGGATGGGGTATCATGAGGGCTTGACTCGCATATAGTTGTGGCTACTGAACTATCTGATGTAGTAGATATTGTTTGTTATTTGGGATCTCCTTCTATCAGAGATGGAGGATACTATTGCTAAGGGGTTTAGAGGTCATCGACAGTTGCCCTATGCCCACTGGATCACATTTCTTATTCATAGGGCAGTTACAGTGAGGCCGCCTGAGATGCTAGCTGAGTACAGTGGTGCTACGACAGAGTTCCCTACATATAACCTAACTCAGATGATCTGCCATAGTACACTAAGTGCACCTAGCTAGCCGCGTCATCATCTAGAGGTGCCAGAGACTGTAGCCTAGCAAGATGATACTATCAGGGGCATAGCAGCTATAAAGGAGGAGCAGCTTGATGCTCCATAGGAGGGGATGGTCGAGAGCGACCCCAGCAATAGCTCAAATGAGGGCTACCATGATATCCCTCAGATGCCTCCTCGACGACATGATCATGAGGCCGGTGGCTCTAGTTCAGCTCCATCTGCACCATAGACTGACCCCACTCTACTTGCCATACTTGAGCAGATGAGGCAGGATTAGGCTCACCAGGCTCAGGAGACCACCGCTACTTTTGCATAGTTCCAGGCTCGACAGGATGAGTTTCAGCGATAGTAGCAGGCCATGCTTCAGCAGTAGCTCCTCATGCAGCAGTAGCTCCTTGGATTTATGCAGCATGTAGTGACAGCTATTGGGGTTCCACCTCCACAGTCTTCACCCTAGCTTGGTTAGTCTGCCACCACTTCTATGACTCCAGCATTATAGCCTAGTGGGCTTCAGAGTCAGGGACAGCCACCAGCATAGTTTGCTTCACCTACAGAGCAGGTGTCCTAGTGGTTTGCTTCGCCCGTGTTAGCCCCACAGTTCATGCCTCTCCAAATGGGCTTCACACCAGCTCAGACTTCCTCACTGCTAGTGCTAGAGACTATAGTGTCCAGGAGCCTTGGTGCATCTTTTAGTGAGTTGACAGGGCAGCCTACTTCACTATATTTACATGTCCCAGGTCCTTCTATAGTTGCGCCTATTATCGGGACTACAGAGATGCTCCCTTCGTCAATGGCATCATCAGAGCTAGCTGCTCTAGTCATACCTACATAGTCTACAATAGCTCTAGTTGTTGATCCAACCTAGACCACTTCAGTGTCGCTTCTAGCTACAGAGGGTTAGATAGCTCAAAGCTCTAGTTCAGATGATGATGGCACTCAGTTCTAGCTTGCTCCTCGTACCTTAGCGCCTGACTCATCCACTACAGCCCCGCCGACTGACCATTAGGTTTTGGTGTTTGCCGCCAAAGGGGGAGAGGGATCAAGTATGCTAGACTTAGGGGGAGAGACTTAGGGGGAGCTTAGCTTACTTAGACTATCTATTACATTTGGAATTTTATGTGTGCTACACTATTATGCATGTGTGTGTTTACTTTTATGCATCAAACTATATTTATGTGATAGTGATATCTACGTGATCGTGATATATGACATGCGTGCTCTCTACTTTAAATTATTTATCTGTCATATCACTTGTGCTATGCTCATTTTCTTTGCTTCCGCATTTCACTCCGATGTGAATGAGCTTTATTACTTGTACTCATGCTTATTTCATATCTTTTGAGTACATCATATTGGCTTGGGTCACATAAGCTTGCCTAACACTTTTGTTCTTATTACCAAAAGCTTATATGAACCAAGTATGTCAAAAACCTCAACTCTTTCACATACTCAAGGTAGTATTGTCATCAATTACCAAAAAGGGGGAGATTGAAAGCATCTAGGCCCCTAGTTGGGTTTCGGTGATTAATGACAATACATGATTACTATGACTAACGTGTATTTTGCAGAGGCAATTAAGTTAGGTCATGGTAATGAAGATCGATTGGGCTATCATGGTGGTCATGCCCCTACAATGAAAATCATTTTAGTTTTCAAAGGATGGATGACAAGGTTAAGGATGGACTAGTTCTAAGTGTCGATTGGAGTTGAAGAGACACTTAGAGTAGTTTATGACTTTGTTTTTCCTTTGGCCATACTATTAAGGGGGGTATGGATGGGTAGCTTGACCTACATAAGTCTAGTGGGTTAGGTGTGGTGCACACTTGCTAAACCTAGCTTTAGGTAGCTCCTAAAAAGCCCTTAGATCCATTGGAGCAAAGTTCATTCACATATGATCGAAAGTTGGAAGTGAATGGAGGGTCAAATGCTGATGGGACGCTGGCTTCGGTGTGACCGGATGCTGGCATAGAGTCTGGTTAGTTCATTTGATCAAGGTGAAGTCGTCTAGAAGTGACCGGACGCTAAGAGGTGAAGTGACCAGACGCTGAGGGCCAGCGTCCGGTCGACTCTAGTAAGGTTCTAGAGAGGGAAAATCACGACCAGACATGTCTGGTCACACTATAAACACTGGAGTTCAGGGTGAACTGACCGGCGCATCCAGTCAACATGACCGGAGCGTCTGGTCACCCTGCAGAGGCACATAACGGTTTGTTTTTTAGCCCATGTTATAAATACTTTCTCTATTCATGTGTGGGGGTACTTTTGCTCAATTCAATAGCTGAGAAACACCTTTGAGAGTGCCAAGAAGAGCAAGATCCTAGTGAGGTGATTGAGATTTGAGAATCCCAAAGAGAGCCCTCATTAGTGAGATCAAGAGTAGCAAAGTGTGCATCCACCCTTCTCATTAGGCTTTTGTGGTCAAGTGAGAGTTTGTGCTTGTTACTCTTGGTGATCTCCATCACCTAGACAGCTTGGTGGTGATTGGAGAGCTTGGTGATCATCTGGCGTAGCTTGTGGATGACCTAACTCAAATTGTGAGTGGCTGTGGGTGATTCACCGCGACGGAGTGTCAAAGAATCAACCCGTAGAGAGCACTTGATCCTTGCGTGGATCAAGGGGGAGCTACACCCTTGCGCGGGTGCTCCAACGAGGACTAGTGGGGAGTGGCGACTCTCTGATACCTTGGCAAAACATCACCGTGTTCCTCCTTCTCTCTTTACTTTGAGCATTTATTTTTAGCAATTCAATTCTTGTCATTTACATTCCTAGAATTACCATGCTAGAGTAGGATTGGAACTTCGGGTACTAAACTTTAGTGCGTTAGATCAATAGAAATACTTTCAAGGCACAAGGGGTTAATTGGGCTAACCGTAGAGTTTTATTTTTGCAAAGAAATTTAGAATTAGCCCAATTCATCCCCCCTCTTGGGCATCTTGATCCTTTCAGCATGAAATTTGTATAGTAGACTTTTGGGGTCATATGTAGGCTACTGTAATTTTCTCAGAATTTACTATGCACTTTTGATATATTTTCCTTATTTCAGCTTAGTGTCCAAATAAATTAATAAAGGCATTTAAACAATTTATTTGAGCTTGACCATTATGTTTTATAAAGTGTATATGATGTCTATGAACTGGTGATACCATTGGTTGTGCCCAAATTTGATTGCTTGTATGCAGTGAAATATTAATTGCTCTATAATTCAATTTTAGTGACTGTTTTGGCCAGTTTCTGTTGTTAAGTAAATTGCATAGGTAAAATGATGTTTTCCTTAAATCTTGTCAATAACAAAGTTGTAGATAACTTACTTATCTTTCTTGTGTCAAATTTTCATGACAATAGGCTAAATGGTTTGAGAGTTATAGCTGTTGGAAATTAGTCTCTAGAAGTGCTTATTCTTTGAAATTTCTGGATAGATTTGGGAAATTGCTTTGTTTGACCTTTATACCCATTGAATCATCATGAGATGACCATAACAAAGTTGTAGGAAGTTTTATAAGCTTTCTAGAAAGTTCAAGATCATAGTATTGGGTTGTGTAAAACTCTAGATATGGCCAAAATAAGTAGGTGTTGTTTACAACAGGAAATGACTAAGTCAATTGTAATAGTTTGTCTTATGTGATGCTTGTGTAGATGCTTAGGATAATGGAGATTAGTTGTTAGCTGTAGGTTCTAAGCCTCTTACTGATGATCAACAACTTTATCTTTGGTTACTAGAACTTGGTGAGTGTATGTTTCTTGTACTATAGAAGAGATATGCACCTACTCAGTAAAGATCAACTAGAAGAAAGTTATACATCTACTTGGTCAACGAATGTTAAACTTAACATACATCTTGCGGATAACCATGCTCATACATATACAATTTATCATATCATATCATCTCTTATGCATTCATGATACTCATTTGTGCATATACATGCAATAGGTTCCCCGGAAGGAGTGATGCTACTCAAGTTCGAACCCGAGCGTCAGGAGGAGCAATAGGCAGCCTAGGTGCAGGAGGTTTAGGCGGAAGGAGGAGTCAACGTGGAAGATCTTCCTAACTATCCTGACCACCAACCTTCCTCATTTCTAAAAGGCAAGCCTCAAAGCATTCTAAGCCTCCTATGTTTTCTAAATATCAACTTGAGTCCTTTTATGTTACTAAGGGTTGATTGGAACCACTTGTTGCATATACTTTCCTTGTCTAGACAAATATATCTTGAATCCTATGTAGGTCTAGGATTGAATATGCTTAGCCATACTTAACACGATAGAAGTTGGGTGATTTTCTAACACCTGCGGGATATAGGTAGATATCTGGTCATGGTTGGCTATAATTGCTATCGTGGAAATAACCATGTGTTGATAAATAAAAAGGAGACCAGGCAGGATTGTGATAGAGAAGCAACAAGGCATGGAGGTCTTGGTGCCTATTTATCCCTATCTGTGTCGGTTAAGGACCGATTCGGTGTATGTCCTCATATCATGTTGAATGCATGCCTAGCACTTAGCTAGCCGGATAACTCATTCCGACCACGAAGCTGAGTAGCTCAACTCGGGCAAGGACCCGGTAAGTGAAAGTGCGCACACTAGAGGAAGTAAGGATGTGTGGGGAGCTAGTGGTGTGAGTCCAAGGGCATGTCAAGCCTGAACTTCTTGGCAGATAGGTAGAATCCCTAAGGGTGCGGCGCTGCTTGGACCTATGACTATACCTAAATTGTACCAAAGGTGACCTGACATGACCAACGAGGGAAGTATGGGTTTGTGTTAGGAATAACTCCCCAGCTGGATGGAATTGATTCGAGTTGTTGTCTCTCCTAGGTAGTGAGAACTTGACTGAGCAGCGACAACGTAGCATTAATTGATGGAACTTGATGGTTATTATGATGCTCAAATTATTGCACCAGATATGGTTACTAATGCTTGTTAGCTTAATTAAGTGATTGCTTTAGTATAGGTGCTAATCTAGAGGTACTTAATTGAATAGGTATTCAATTTGATGTTAAAGATATTAAATCTCCAAGTTATGTTACTTAAGCTTTTATTCAAAATGTTGTCAAGCTAACTCCACCAATAAAGCCTTGCATACTCTTTGGTGTCATATTATTTATGGTTTAGGATAGCTAAGTCTAGCTGAGTGCATTCTTGTACTCAGGGTTTATTCCCTCTTGTTGTAGATGATATGATGTATCATGGGTAGTGTAAGAACTTCCTTCATCCTACCATGGATGAGGACTAAACCATGGGCATGGTACTCCAAAGATATCCTCTCTATTTTGCTTTTGCTAGAAATGACCGTGGTACTGGCATGTACTTGAACTAAGTGTGATGTTGATGTCAAACTACTTTGCTTCTGCTATTTAAACTTGGTTTGTAATAACTATGTGAACTCCGATGTATGTGAGATAATTGTGAACTATTTGTGAACTGTGATGCAACATGTGACTGGTTATGTTGAATCATGTATGATCTTGGTTTGTATGTTGGTTTGTTTGACATCCTTCATGATTTCATCAGACTATCGGGTTTATATGGGCTCAAGTATGATAGTTTGATCGCTTCGGTGATTGCTATTGTACTTGTGCTCTTATAAATTGGACGGTTCTATTACAGGGCTAGCGTGGGAGAGGGGCCATGGTGCATCGGGTGAGGGAGGCCACAGTACGTGGCTGATAGTGAGTTTGGATGGGTGGGAATGAAACCCTAATTGGCCAAGTGCGGTATATATACATAGAGCACACTATCAGGCCAAGATGGGCAATTTGGGCTTTGAGATGGGCCAGTATTATTCGAGGTGGGATTTATATTATGCCCACCTCAGTTAATGTATTAATCGAGGTGTTTATGTTAGAACAGCTGCCTCGGTTAATCGATATTAACCAAGACGGGCATTTTAAGGTGCCTGCCTTGGTTAATCGATTTTGCGAGGCGATTGTTGTAACTGCCTCGGTTAATAAAAAATGACCACCTTGGTTAATCCCATGCATTAACTGAGGTGGTTGAAATTCTTGTCTACCTCTAAGACCTATTTTAAAATGCCTCACAAAAGATTTTTTGTAGTAGTGAAGTCACATTCGTCGTCGGGACCGCTTCACCACCTTCAACCTTCCTCAACCACCGTCGGGCAATGTTATCGTTGTCAGCACTGCTATTGGACCATTGGAGCACAAGGGAGAGAACAAATGTAGCAACATCATGGCCTACCATGGTGGAGCCCTCAAGCATGTTGAGCCACAGCATGAGCGTGCTACGGTCTTCCAAGAAGACAGCGCACATCCCGGCATAGAAGCAGGCCTCTAGCTTGTTGACGCTAGCAAGCCTGGCGATGAGCTTGGCATGGTAATCATGGTCATATAACCTATCCTAGGTCCCAAGTTGTATCCCACGTAGTAGCACCCACCATAATGGTTTGCTCCGTCCTACTATGGCATCGTCGCACACCCTATGCATCTACGAACAGGTTGCCCGCAGGCTGCCAACATCTTCCATGGGATCCGCTGCAGCCACTGCGACATGGCTAGCAATATCAATAGCCACATCCATTAGGATCATCTCCATGGAACAATGACATGCGTGGCAGCTGCAAAAGATAGATCTTCGGGTCGAGGAGTGACATCATGGCAGAGTGGAGCACTAGGGAGGGGTGTCAGAGTGAAGCAAGGTGAGTTCCAAAAGACCCTCTATGGATTTTATGATCGCTCTGTTCTTGAAGGTTCCATGGCGCGGGGATGTCGAATATCTTGGGGAAGTCAATCATCTTAGAATTTGTGAAACTTTTATGTTAATGGAATGGCCTCTTACCTTCCATTAGCTGAATTTACTTTCCACACTGCTCGAGAAATCTACCAGCGCTCCCACTACGGTTATAAATTATCTTGTGTGAAATGTCTTTTCCAAGATTGACTTTGTGAACCACTAGCGTTCCTCTAGATCAACCTCCCTATGATTTGTATTTTTCTTTTCATTATTTTTTTGCACTATAGGCGATGCATACCACACAAGCTTCTACCCTCTTAGGCCAAATTAGAATTGTTCTTTTTGTTCTAAAGGTGATGCTCTGCTAGTACTAGCTGTCAAACCTAGCGATGATCCAAACTGGTCATTCCCAAGCACTAATCTTAATTATTTGGGCTAAAACCCACTTAAGAAAACATTCACCAAAGTAGCCGATGATAACTTAAAAGTTAAATTATCCATCATGAGATCTTTAAAGTCATCAGATGTCAAATCTTTTTGTAATATCACGCATTTAAATCCATTGATAGGAATTTACTTTCTACACTGCTTTGCTTCTATGCCTGGCTTGGTGCTAGAATACGAGCCAAGCTCTCTTCTCTCTCCTCTCTTCTCTCCTCCATATCAGCAAAAATGCTAACTAGCTTGGCTATAATCCTATTATTATACTTGCTCTTAGTGTTCATCACCTATCATAAGGAGGTCTCCGGGTGGTATTGGACCTAGCCACCGATGGTGGAACTGTGCATTCACTGCCACTTAGTTGCAAAATTTCCAATCCCATGTTTGAACCCTCCTGCATGTTAACTGTTGAAAGTTCAATTCCCATGTGCCATAGAAGTTATGTAGAGAGCAAGCAACCCCTACCCCAACATCCCCCTTACCCCCCCACCACCGTTGCCCTCCCGTCGCCCCACACACACATAGCTTTTCTTTTCCTCATTGCTGCTGTTCGTCATCGCCGCTCCTGCTCGTTAGCACTGCTCAGCTCTTGCTCCGTGCCGGCGCACATCGCCAGCTTGGCCGCATAGATCCACCGGTGAATGAGCTGCTGCTATCACCGGTGTTGCCACTCATGCTCACTACCGCTAGATCCAAAGGCAAGTGTAATAAGGCCTTACTTGCATCGCCATCCCTTTTCCTTGAACCTCATCCCCTTACTAATGTTTATTGATGCAATTCCATGGTAGGGCGGCCTCATCTCTTTGGCTAGTGGTGTCCTTCTAGATGAAGGAGGCCTGCAACATGAGGAACACAGTGGACAGCCTCTCAGATGATGTGCTTGCTGACATCTTCAGCTACCTCCCTGCCTAGTCCTTGTGCTCCTACAAGTGTGTCTATCGCTCCTGGAAGCACGTCATCTCTGACTCCTATCAACGTAAGAGGCTTTCATAGACTATCATCGGCCTCTTCTATGGCAGCTAATGGAAGGGCAATCACCACTTCACCAGCATCACCGATGAATGGCCCTCCTTGTCCTTCTTGCCCTTCCCACTTAAAAAAGTCCTAGTCTTAGATTGTTGCAGTAGCCTCGTCCTTTGCTGGTGTGCTGGGCCTAATGGATTACGTCGCTATGTTGTCTACATTCCGGTGACCCACAAATGGCATGTACTGCCGCGTAGCATCCATTTTGTTGGTCAGGCTCACTTAGGTTTTGACCCAACATCCTCGCACTTCCATGTGATTGAATTTGTTAAGGTGGAGGGTGCATGCATAGGTGTGGAGATCTACTCATCTAAAACTACAGCATGGATCTTTAAGGAATCTGAATGGGGCAAGGGTAGTATTGTTCTATGTTCAAAATCGAGAAGTGTTTTTCTTAATGGTTTTATACACATGCTTGAGTACTCTACGATAGTTGCTGTGGATATGGAGGGAAATACATGGAGGACAATTCATAAACTAGGTGGTGCTGAAATGTCCATCCATCAAGCTCGTGGTCACCCATGTGTGTGCTCTGCTGATTTTTGCAATAGGTCTTGGCTTTTAGTGTGGATACTTGAAGACTATGGTACTGATAACTGGAGTTTGAAGCATGTTGTGGACACAGAGCAACTATTTGGACATGTGAATATTAAAGTTGGTTTTGATCTTTGTGATGAGGAGTATAGAGTGATTATAGTTCACCTAGAATGGAATTTCATTTTCCTTATTGGGAAGGATAGAGCATTGATTGCATATGACATGGACCGTAGAAAGGTTCATGTCATCCATGCCCATGTCATCTGCTTTTGTAGATCAAGAGGGAGTTTCCATATGAACAGGCCTTACTATCATCCTTATGTTCCCTTGTTCATGGAGTCTTTAGTAGAGCAGTAAAGGTGCATTTACTGCATTTCGTCATCATGATAGTCTATGTTTAGGTAGGGAGTTGTTTTCATTCTATCTATGTATAGGCCAATTTTGGCTTATTAACTAAATGAATGGTATGTTCAATATTATTAATTTTCTTGCTTTGTTAAGGTTGTGGATTAGAGATGAATAAGAGGGGTTCCATGGTGCATTGGCTAGCAATTCGAAGGATGTAGTAATTATATTCATTTTGCCTTGCAAGCAGGAGTGCCACATAGAAGGAGCATAGCTACATCATTTCGCTATGTAAGTCTATATAGATCAGTACCTTTAGTACGCTCTATGTACTGCTTGTGTTAGGACATCAGTTGAGAAAGATGTTATGGAAGCGTCCATTGTTATTGTAAAAAGTACTCTTGTTTGTGAACATGATTTATGGATGTAATGATTATATATCTATATGCTTTGTGTTCATGAAGCTATTAAGGGCCCAGCTAAATTAGTAACTATTGTGAAACCAGATGAAATTTTGTCACTGTTGCTATACGTATGATGCAGAAGGGATCAAAAGTATATCACCGCTGAATCCTTTAGTAACCTGACACCGACTAAATGATCATCAAAGGCGGATCATGGTGCAAGGCGATGGTGACCATGACCTTTGTACTGGCGGATCATATGCTATAGCAATGGTGGTGTTAACCTATACATAGGTGAATCTGGAATACTGAAAGTTGGGTCAAAGTAAATGGCAATGGTGCTAGTGACCACTACACATGCGATTGATGTGCCCACACGATGGTTTTGATAGCCTCGACATAGGTGGATCATTTGCCAATGTGGCGGTGTTAGTGCACATCCATGGTCGAGTCATGCTCCAATGGGACAGAAGTAAGGACCTAATCATGGCTAGATCATAAGCCAATTGGTGGTGTTAGTGTACACCGTAGTGGGTCCCAGATACCGATGATGAAGGCTATGACCATCCTATCGTTAGCTTACCGCCGAGGCCAAAATTGGACTAGGATGGGGGTTACAACGTGACTATGAAAGGTGCGAGTGCAGTAGTGATGACCAAGCCTTCTATGCCATGACTAATCCATGCTAGACTTAATGAAAAAGCATGCTGACAATTGAGCTTCACTAGCATTGAAATCAACCAAGTATAGATTCTCATATCTAAATCCTTGAATATTAAGTTAGAGCCATCTACACTTATGATCTCTACATCATCTACTCCAAATATGCACCTCAAATTAACATTGATCATGGCTCTGATACCACTTGAAAGGTCCTAATGGCTAGAGGGGGTGAATAGCCTATAAAAATTTCTACAACAACACTAAGCCAAGTGGTTAGACAAATATGAGGAGAAGCAAGTTTTGCGCTAGCCTACTAAAATTCCAAGCCACCTACTACAATTCTAGTTTCTATAGTCCCAAAGCACACAAAGGCTAGGTCACAACCACTAAGTTAGTGAGCTCTCAAAGACTAACTAATGAGCCTCACTAACCACACTAGACAAGACACAAGCTAGCTCTCAAAACTAGTTACACAAAAGGGCTTAGCTACACTAAGAAATTAAATACAAGGTAGGGTAGTGGAGGTATACCGCCATAGCAAGAGATGATCAATGAATTCACAAGAAATCCTAGAGACAAGATGACACAATGATTTTTCTCCAAGGTTCACTTGCTTGTCAGCAAGCTAGTCCCTATTATGGCGATACACTCACTTCGAGGTTCACACGCTAATAGATATCACACGCCTAACCCGCAATCGGGTGCTGCACAACCAACACAAGATGAGGATCCACAATCCACTAGAGTTGCCTTTGGCGCTCTGTTGGGGAAGGCACAAGAACCCCTCACAAATCACCGAGAGATGGACATGAACAATCACCAACTCATGCCAATGCTCCTCCACTGCTCTAAGCCATCTAGGTGGTGACAACCACAAAGAGTAACAAGAACTCTGCAGCTCCAACGATCCCTAAGTGCCACTAGATTCAATCTCTCAAGCAAATGCACTAGGAATCACTCCCAATTTCACTATAATGATAAATCAATGATGGAGATGAGTGGGAGGAGTTTGCTTAGTCTCACAAGGATGTCTAGGATGTCAAAATGCCAAGAGAGTGAGCCAAGGGATGGCCAAGGTCTATTTAAAGACCCCTAAGAAAATCCCACAGTTACGCACTTCGGGAGTGACTGGACTCACCCTAGAGTCCGGTTAGGTGCGTCTAGTCACACCTACCAGCGAGCACCATGTCTTGCCTATTTTAATTCAACCATTATTGCCTTTGCATGCTTGGACATGTTAGTGACCAGACACACCGCTTGAAGGATCGAACTCAGAACCTCATCAGTGTCAGATCGACTCTCGTAAGGCACCAGAGATGATTTTTAAGGACCAGACGCGTCAGGTCACTAGGGACAAGATGCACCACAGGGTCTGGTCAAAACAAGCCTCACATAGTGTAAAACCCTTGTGTTAAGCATTGCATTTGGCACTTGCATTTCATGAGCATAAGCTTCCAAGCATTCATGAACATGAGCAAGTGAAGTTTCATTTCATTCACCTTCTCTTTATTACATGTGATGTTGCTTATATACTTACATATGCTTGTGATCATGTGTGACCAATGTGAGCGATGTTTATGAGATCACAAAAACACCTTATACATATCTAGGATGGAAAATGGAATAATGTTTGTATTCATGACATGGGCCAAATTTGCTTCTAAGTCCTAGTTTACTCATAATGTCATTTTTCATGATCATACTTTGACCAAAGTTGAACTATAGTATAGAGTATTTGCATGGTAGTGCACCCTTAATAAAAGTTGTAGCTTATCTTATGTGGAACAAACTTTGTTCAAGGGTCATGAGCTAATTTAGTGCCTAACATGGTCAAATAGGGCCCACAAGAATCAACAAAATGCTATTTTGAGACAAATATTTTGCCAAGTCTAGAAGTTGTTTTCAGTTTCAATGTGACCTACTTTGGAACTTTGCATTTTGAAAACCAGTGAGAATTTGGCAATGCTTCTTAAAGCAAAGTAGTACTACTCACATAGCTCTACAACTTTCACTAATACTATTTTTGCTGATTCGCCATGGATTAGGAGATAAGGGTTAGTGAACAGGGCTATTTCAGTCAACCTGATGGCCTTTTCAAACCGGCCGGACACGCGTCGGTCATGGCTGACTAGCTCAGACACTGCACACCATGTGTCACCACTCACTTGCCCATGTGTCACTGTGTCAAGAGGGAGAGTGAGCCGGCTGCTTCCCATTTCCAGTCACTCACGCCCCTCACTCTCTTCCTCTTCCTCGCCGCGTAAGCAGAGCAAGCAGCCGTGCTGTCGCCATTGCCGAGCCTCTGCTGGCAGCGCACGCTATCCTCACCGCACCACCATCTAATTCATCATGCCCATAGCTCTGCCAGCATCTCCACCTCCCTGACCCACCATTGTAGCCGTCTAAGCCTGGGTGAGGACACATTGTGTGTCACCGTCGCTGCCATGGCCATAGAGCACCACCGAGCTCTGAGCTCATCATGGCTAGCTATCTCCACTACTCCTCCTTCCTCCTTCTTCCTTGGTCCATCATCATCTTAGGTCACATAAGCACACACCATAGCCAGTTTAACTACTACCACTACCATCGTGCGGGAACGTGCGGCCACACCGCGCGTGCCCGCTATGGCCGTGAGCTCAAGCTCACTGTGGCCAGCACCAACTAGACCCGTCTTCCCCATCCTATGTTTGTCTCTACACTGTCGTGACCCATAGGACCTTCTCCTATGATGGAGACCCATCACCAACCACCATATTGTTAGAATGGCAAGTGCCGCCTTGTGCGCTGTGTGCCGCCGTGCCACCACGCACGTGGCCGGAGCTCACCGCCGCTTCACCATGGCTTGATCCACACCGTAGAGCTCTACTAGGGTTTGTAGAAGCCGTAGCTATGCTTGCTTGGTCACATCTTTACTGGAGTCAGTGAGCCCACCACCGCGCATCACCGCCGAGCCACCATGCTCACCGGCGAGGTCACTCTAGTGATGCGCTAATTCAATCATGGGTACTAGTCGACGCGGGGTGTCAAGGGGAGCACGTCGGTGGTGACCTGACCGCCGGTGAGATATGGCCGGTCAAACACCACGCCCTGCTCCTATGTCACTGATGTGTGGGTCACATTAACCATGGGCCCCTGCTGTCAGCCGCAGTGGATGTATAGACCGGCTGTATGTAGTATATTTCAAATTTTTGAGTGATTTTCTTTATTTGTTTTCAAAGATTTTGTAGCAAACTTACAAAAATCATATCTAGAGTTAGGAGTGTCCAAATGAGGTGATCCAAATTTTGTTGGATTTATCATAAAGTATGATATTTGATAAAAATATGAAACCTACTGTATGGAGTAGTTTTCTATGTGAATTAAATTAGGCTAGTTAAGTGCATTTAAGATAGTTTCTATCTTATAAAATGCATAACTCGAGCTAGGGAAGTGATAAAAATGTGATTCTCATTTTGTTGGTCTTCTGTTGACATTCTCTAGCTAGGAAAAATACTAAACCTACAGTAGGCATAATTGAAACATGGTCTTACTATTTAACCTTGATTAATTGCTAGTTTTTGGTGAAATTAATTGGGTAGATATACATAACTTATGATCATGAAAATTTTTACACAGTGTTCTTGTACTAGTATGAAAGTAGAAAAAATATGAAATCTGTTGTTTGACACTTTTCACCAGGCTAAACTATTTTTGCTATTATAAGCCTATTCAACTTATCATTTTTTGTAGAGGTGGCTACACTTATCCAAATGGAATGAAATTTGTATAGTAGACTATTGGGGTCATGTTTAAGCTACTTTAATTTTCTTAGAGATTATTGAGCACTAGAAATAATTATCCTTTAAATCACCTTATTATATAAGGAAGTTAATAAATACACATAAGTAAATTATTTGGGCTTAACCATGATGTTTTCTATGGTGCTTGTGATGCATATGATCTGTTGATATTAGTAGTTGTTCTTGGAATTAATTGGTTATAAGCAATTAGTTAATTATTGCTTTATAATTCAACCTGATGTTTGCATGAGTAGTTTCCGTTGTGGTGACAAATTCATGATGATAATGATCTTTTCTACGAAACTTGTCAATAACAAAGTTGTAGATAACTTACTCTTCTAGCTTGTCCAAAAATTTCTTGGTCATAGGACTTATGGTTTGAAAATTATAGCTTTTAAAAGTCTACTATTAGATTTGCTTGTCCTCTAGATAGATCTAAAAGATTGAATTGTTTGACTTCGATAGCTACTGAGTCATCTTAAGAGGATTATAAGAAAGTTGTATACAATTTTATAAGATTTTGAGAAAGTCTGAGATCATATTATGTGGATGTGTAAAACTCCAGTTATGGTCAAAACAAGTGGCTGTTGTTTTGTAATCTAGAAATTGCTTAAATGGAAATTTATTTAATTACTAGAGAGGAGATATGCACCTACTCAGTAAAAAAAATTTATCTCGTTATCACTTTAATACATTATTGTTAAGGACACTTTTGGGTATGCATTTTATCATATCACATCATCCATGCCATTATCTATGCATCCATGATATCTTATTTCATGCTCATACATATAGGATCACCCGAAGGAGTAACGCTACTAGAATTCGAAGAAGAGGTAGAGGAGAATTAGGAGACACCACAGCCAAACACTCCCAAAGGTGAGGAGCCAGCTACTGAGGAACTTATAGAGTGCCCTGACCATTGACCCACTTCTTTTCTAAAAGATAAGCCCTAGAGCATTTTAAGCCTCCTATGTTTTATAAAATATCACTTGAGTTTTTTATGTTTGATGCATTAGATTATAAGAGTTGATTGGAAAAACTTGATGCATAGAACTACCTTGTCTAGAAATATACCTTGAATCCTAAGTAGGTCTAAGATCGAATAACTGCTTAGCAATGCTTAGCTCGATAGAAGTCGGGTGATTTCCTGTCTCCTATAAGATATAGGTGGGCATTGAACCACGGTTGGCTATATTTGCTATCGTATAAAAGAACCATGGGATGTTGTAAATCAAGGTCAGATGGAGTCTATGTTGTAGGTTGACTCATGTGATTCTGTCTGCGCTAATTAAGGACCGCATCGTTGTTGGTCCTCGGTCATTTTGAACGCATGCCTCTCACTTAGCTGGTCGGATAACTTGTTTTGAGCATGAAGTCAAGTAACTCAACTCAGGCCAGGTCTCATTCTGTTAGAGTGCGCATAGTGGAGGTAATAAGGATGTGCGGGGAGCCGGTGTGAGGCCAAGGATAGGTTAGAGTCCTAATCGACCAGACATTCGATAGTCTCCCTGATTGTGCAGCGTTGATCGATCCCATGAATTGGAGCTAACATGTACCAAAGGTGACCATTGATCCGTCTACCTAGGTTTGTGTTAGGAATACTGCCTAGTTGGTTGCAATCGATTCGAATTGTCATCTCTCCTAGATAGTGAGAAACTTTACTGAGCTTCCTTCTATCATAGTGATAATGGCAAGTGGAATGGTTCTGAGAATGATATAATAAATTGCTATGGTTAGTATTGTTCTGTCACTACTAATATACCACATGTTTGGCATAGGTTAGTTGCTAATCTATAGATGAATAGTTATAATTAATTAACTTGATGACTGAATTATAAAATGTATAGCTCAACTAGTAGCTTTTATGCAAAATGTTGTCAAGCTAGCTCAACTTATAAAGCCTTGCATGATCCTTAGAGTCACTTTATTTTTGGTTTATCATGGGTAAGTCTAGCTGGGTACCTTCTTGTACTTAGGGTTTATTTCCCACTTGTTGCAGATAATATAGTCTTTCATGGCTATTGTAATAATTGCTTCTATCCCGCTATGGAAGAGGAGTAAGCTAGGGCACGGTGCTTCTATTTATATATCTAATCTATTATGCTTTTGTGGGTTGTGATCACAGACCAGCAAGTATTTGAACAATGGTGTGAGATGTTGGTTTAAAAACTACTTTGCTTCCGCTACTACTTTATTTGAACTTGGTTTGTAATAACTTTAATTGTACTCTGATGTATGGCAATGTATTTTTGAACTCTATGTAACGTGTGGCATATATGTTGAATCATGTACGATCATGGTTGTATGTTGGTGACGAATCAAGACCCTTTGTGGTACTCAATGGACTACTAGGTTTATATGGGCTCAAGTATGATAGTGCGACCGCATGCGGGATGCCATTGAACTTGTGCTCTGATAAATTGGATGGTTCGGTTATAGCTGGCATCAAAGCAAGATTCAACTTTATTGCCATATGTGTATTTAAAACAAAAGTCTTTGTTTTACAAAAACTAGTTTTAGCAACTTATAGTAATATATATATGTTCAAATTTTAAATTTGAACCTAAGGTGTGCCAATGATCATTTCCCTTATGCCCAGTTAAGGATTTTAGGTAGCTAAATAAGTACTAACATGGGGTTTTTTGTTTTCGTTGTCCATACGGTGTGCTATTGTATGGATGCCATTCACTTGAGTGGTAATGTATGGATCAAATGCCTCTACGCCCAAGGTAAGATGATGAGTGGCATGACCACAAGTTGTGAGCATGCGGTCTAAGGGGAGAGGTAGCTTTGATATTGAAGTATATATATGTCTCATATATATACTAAGGTATTTAACTATGGGTTAGCTTTGGTATGGCTATGTATGCATATTTATAGGTGTGTATGGGACGTATTTACTTTTGAGTAGCTTTGATACGGAAGTATATATGGGTATATATATATATGGAAGTACTTAGCTTGCAACCTAGAGCCTAGATTTTCATTTCTGCATATATAATTGTGGGGTTGGGCTGAAATGAAATTCTTGTGTAGGTACGCTAACAACGAAACATGTAGCCCGACTAGTTACATTTATATATGAGAGAATGTATGTATGACACTGTGTATGTCGCTAGAAGTTTCAATTTTCCTAAGTTTGTGAGGACGTATGGAACGTGCATGCATCATGATAAATAATACATTACATACTTTCATTGTTGCTCCCCTTATAAGTTTCTTATTTGGATAAGTTTTTATTATAACGTTGTTCTCATGAGAGTGGCACCATTTTGCTATAGATGGTAGCATTAGCTGGGAGTGAGACTTTCCTAGAGATGTTCGGTACCCCTACCTTGCTCTGGAGGGTACTGCATTTTGTGGGGTATACCTAACCGCCCCGCTATTTTAGGAATGAGGGATATTTGGAGGGCAGCCATGGTATGAGGAGCAAGTGTCCATCCTAGCTTGTACATGGGCACCACAATACTAGGGCTAGAAAGCAGAGTCTAAGAGAAAAACCCCTTAGGAAGGCGCTCAAGTGGCAGCCTTTGAGATCTTGAGCACACTTTGTTAGTAGCATGGTGATTCAATCACCAACAGTGCAGCAGGGTCTATTCCTCTGGTGCATCTAGCTATGGTAGTTAGGAGGCAGCATGATCGCATTTCTATGGTGCAGGACTGTGATGAGCGAGAATAGAGCTCGAGTCCTGCTATGAGTGCTATGTTTGCTATCATGCAGATGTTTTATGCCCTAGAGGACACCTACTATTTCTAGCAAGAGTCTTATAACATATGTGTGAACAAGCTCATGGAAGCTAGGGAAGTATAGTGAAGGCTGAAGAATCGTGTGAATAAGCACAAGAAGATATCTAGGGAGGCTCTTTGGGACACTGTTGATGCTCATACAACATTGGGAGCCCTCCAAACTCAGATGGAGAATGTTGTTGCAGATAGGAACGCAGCATAGGCAGAGGCACGGACCTCTCATGCTCAGAGGGTGTAGGCCATCCAGCAGATGGATGAGGCCTACCATCTAGGAGAGGCTAGAGAAGAGGCTAAGAGTAGGACTATGGTTCTGGCTAGATGACTAGAGAATACTACCGTCGGAGGGAGGCAGAGTACCGATGTCAGATTTAGGAGCACCAACCATTACGGAGCTTCAGCATGATGTTCATCACCTCAACAACATCATTAATCCTATTACTCCCCTAGTAGCCACGGAAGAAGAAGAGGAAGATTTGGAAATGTTTGTGGAAGATGACAGTTGGGAAGAGGAAGAGGAAGAACAACTTGTGCCTATGGACAATGACGAGGCAAATGCTGTGTCCAGTGTTGACAGTGACCACTCCGAGGCATAACTTAGCTAGATGAAGTTCTCGGCTTGCTAAAGATGGTGGATAACCGCCAGTGGGCTCGGTGACTCTATATAGTGTTCTTATCTATATGCTTTTATTAGAGGAAGTCACATATGCTAGCAATGTATTTGAAACTTATTTTATTGTAATCAATTGAAAGTTATGTTGTTTTCACTAATCGGTTTTGAAACCCAAACTTGTATTATTATTTATGAACTCATTGTAAACATTATTTCTGCTGCAACTTCGTGTATATGATGTGTATTTGCTTAATCGTGCGATCTTGGTTGTGATGTTGATTTACCAAGGTCCTTCATGACACTCGGTGGACTACCGGGTTTATATAAGTGAAAATATGTGCACGTCAACATATTAAATGGGGATAGCCATACTTGAGCTTGTATGAATTGGGTGATTCTGTCATAGCTGCTATCGGAGCAGGATTAAGCATAATACTGCCATGTACATGGGTTTTAAAACAAAGTTTTGGTTTTAAAAGCCTATTTAGACTAAAACTTTAGCTATAGGCAAATTTATCAAAACTAATTTGCAAAACTATGCTAGCGACAACCTCTAGTTAAGCCCAATTAAGGACTACTAGGTGGCTAAGTAAATTGATACTAACAATGGGGGATTTACTTTATTGCAATTTTTATTTTCATCGACCATACGGCGTGCTATTGTATGGATGCCATTCACTTGAGTGGTAATGTATGGATCAAATGCCTCTACGCCCAAGGTAAGATGATGAGTGGCATGACCACAAGTTGTGAGCATGCAGTCTAAGGAAAGAGGTAGCTTTGATACTAAAGTATATATATCCTATATATACAGAGGTATTTAATTGTGGGTTAGCTTTGGTATGGCTATATATGCATATTCTATATGTATGTATAGACATATTTACTGATGGGTAGCTTTGATACGAAAGTATATATATAGTCGGTATATATATACAGAAGTATTTAGCATGAAATCTAGAGACCAGACTTTTATTCTCGCATATGTATGTGTGGGGTTGGGCTGAAATGAAATCTTTCTGCAGGTATGCTAACCATGAATACATAGATTGAATGTAGCTGACGACTAGCTATATATCGAGAGAGCACATGTTATGCCACTGACATAGAACGTGATTGCCACCTTAGGCTGGCAATTTGGTGAGGACAAATAGGATGAGCATGCATCATGATTGTTGCTTGTGCATAAACATGCTCCTCTCACCCTTGTTCTATTAATGGATAACTCGTCGTAACCCTATGGTCATGTTGTGCATGACCGAAAACTAAGTTGCTAAATATAAGTAAAACTCATTTTGAAGAGATGTACACCTACTCAGTAAAAGGAAATAAAAGATAACAATACCTTGCCACCATATTTTGCATGTTATGTGTAGTTGTGTTGCTGGAGATGATTGCTCGTTATGTGCGAGCTTGGTGCTTAGTAATAGTCACTTAAGCTAATTGGATTGAGTGTTTCAAATGCTTGCTTAAGACCATGATGTATGTGTGGATGCTTTGTTACCTAGGTAGTATCATAGTCATTACCCCTTTTGTCCACGATGAGCAAACAAGTGTTGAAGAGCCTAATCCTAGAACCACACTCAAGTTAAGTTAATCTCATGGTTGTCTCCTAGTAGATTCCCTTTGCTTAGGAGCATGAGCCTGTATGTGTGATTGTTAGACCTTGAATGTTTGTGTATCCATGCCTTTGCTTGACTCATGAGCCTAAGCTTAGTTCCCTTGAATGCTTGCATGTGTCATGGTTGTCTCGCTCCTATGTGTGAAGACCCTACCCAAAAATCCTTGTTAGACCTCTCTGCTTCTCATCCTAAAGATGGTCTCGTGCAACGCTAATCTCTATTGCCCTGGTTTTGGAACCTTTTTCTAGTAGATCATGTTATTGCTTTATCAACTAAATCCCTAGTCAGTGTATCGGCTCTATCCCTCAAATCTCATTTGTTTTGTCTTCAACTCTCTCAAGTCTCTAGATGTTTATTGATCTTGATCTCATGTTGCTGCTCAGCAAGACCAAATCTCATATTAATCTTTATCTAGTAATCGCCTTGGTGGACACAAGGCGTATATGGAAATAAAGCAAGAGTCTCATTCTTAGTTATCTTTGTAAGTTAATCTATGTTCCCTTGTGCTATGTTTTGATCTTTGGAATGCCTCCTTGTTGACTCCTAACTTTGTGACTACCTTTGCTTGCTATACCTCCTTCGCATAGTGCTTGCTCCTATGCAACCCAATTTGTGCCACGTGAGATTTCTTGTAGGTTGTAGGATCGGTAATGGTGTCTTGGTTAATGACTATGGTGCTACGATGGAACCTAGGGCCTCCTTGTGGCCGGCCAGCACATGGTTGTGCTGCTGGGTGCGCGCTGGTATTGAGGTTTCTAATCATGATCCATTATGGAACTACGTCAATGTGTCATCTCATCATGAGCTTTTCCTCGATTATCTCTCCTAATCCTATCAGAAGATTCCCATATCTTATTAGAAGATCCATATATCAGACCAAAAGTAGTAAAGCTTCCTTCTGAAGTTGCAAAGAAGATAACCTTTGAAGAATAGATCACCGACATAAACATTAACAGACTACAAGAGGTGGTGGACAAGTGATTCTACTTGGTTGTCCCTGTAATGACGTCGGTCATCTAGTGAGCAACTTATATCATCCCCATTGAATTAGAAAGGTACACAACATGTAATGTTGCACAAGTTATCAGTCAAGTGACAATGGATAGAGATATTATGTGCTGTAATAGGTCACCTGGTGCTCATGAGCTTCCTGTCCAAGTTCTCAACCTTTAGGTGCATAAGGATCATGCAGTAAAAAACTAACCTTCTTTGGTGTGACCCTTTTTCTGCTAACTTCCAGGGTGATTGTCTGTTTGCACATTAACTACGATTGTTGCCATCAAGAAGAAAGTTTTGAAGCTTTTTAGTGTTGAGAGACAATTGATTAGTTACCAGTAGCAAGGTTAATCTCCTACTAGGTAATGACTCCTTGGTAGCTACAAAGGCTATGTCTCACAAAACAATGTTAAGCGAAGAAATAGCAAAGCCAATCAGTGATGCAAGTACTGCTTTCTTCTCCAGACCCTATGTCATCAAGGAAATTCCATTGTGGACAATACACACATAGTACAAGATGCTATATTAGCTAGGTAAAGAGCTAGAGAAAGCATGTCCTTAGATGAGGATAGCATCACTATGCATCTAGGTGCTGCAAAAGGATTTGTTCAGGACCCTATTGGATGAAGTGCCAAAGGATAATCAGAAATAGTCCCTTATCTTTGTAAGACTATCCCTCCACGTGGAGTATGCATTGTGCCCTGCAAAGACAACCCACAAGTCTAGTGCTTGTGCATCATCGAGTTGGTGTCTAAATCTATGGTTGAGGTTGTTTCCTAAGAGGCATGTAAAAAAAGAATCTAGCCTCCCTCCTTAATGAGAAAGCTACTACTATTGTATGAAGAGTTAGAGAGTGCAGAACACACTCCACAACATGTGAAGCAAAGGAAAAGAAGAGTGAGAACTCTGTCTAGATTTCATGGCACTAAACTGGTTATCCTTAAGCCGGTGATTAGAGGCTCAAACATGGTTGGATTGTCACAAAACATGACAAGCTCATTCCTCGCTTAGGATACTTCAATGTCTTAAGTTGGTTTGAGGATTGGTTGAGTAAAGCATCGGATTTGAGAGATGTTTTGTCAGTTCAGGTCACTAAAATTTTAGAACCAAGTAGTTTTGGTAGATGATTTATTTGGGTAGTCAAACGGTGTCCATTGGAGTTAGATTTTGGTCAGTAGTTAGAGGACTCTTCAAAATAAAATGTATGCAAGGAACTAAATATGTTGTGGATTTGATATGAGAGAATTTAAACTAAATGTAGTGGATGCATGAATCATAGAAAATAAACATGCAATGTAATGCAAAAATTAAAAGATAACTACTCATCAAGTTTAAAGTCCATGAGCAAGACTATCTCACCTTTCTTGATCATACTTACCATGACTCACATGATGGAATTTGTGAGTAGTGCAGCGTCTGTATTCGTCACTTGAGATGTGATTTGTATTCTTGTGGCGTCGACCTTTTTCTCCAATCTACACATGGTTAGAGAATATATACGTCTATACAAACCTGTGAGATGGCAGGGTTCCAATGTTGATGGATCTTGAATGTTTAAGCACCCTAGGGTTCTTCAATGTTTCTTCTTTTCTTGTGGAAGCTTGTTGGAAGGTAGAAACAACATCTGTTATCATGTTTATTCCACAATATAACAAAGCAGGGGTAATCCTACTAAAGCTAGTGGTATGTTAATGATCTAAATCTTTACACCAATTGTTTCCTCGGCAATGGTGCCAAAAATGCTTATTGGTATTTATTAAGTACAAATAGAATATGAAGGATTCCGCAAGCGCATAGAATACCATTGTAGCATTTTATCGGGAGTATTCCAGGTATCGTTATTTATATTTTACCACAGGGAAAAATGGAATAAAGACTTATTGAATATCTAAGGAGTATCTATCATTCAACATACTAGCATGGCTAGAGCAGGGTGAAGGTAATGATAGGAATTAAGGATAATGATACTCAGGGGCTAAATCTATAAGATAACATAAACTAGTCAACTTGGGAGAGCAATGAGTAAGGTAGATTCCTGTGACATTCTTATTACATGGTCAAAGTATATATACATCCAATGATAATTAAGACTAACTCTACTCTTGTGCACTTTAGGACACCACTTAGACGGTAGAGTACCCACAATAGATAACTGTACCAATGCAACTACGGTCCTACAATTTAAGAACCTGCTCAATTTAGAGTGGACTACAAAGGATAGACGGGGTTGTCACCACCCGATGCTACCACCCAACCAGAGAATAGAGTGTACTCATAGATAGAGCATCATATAAGCACCATGCTTACATGAGGCTCGGCTACTTAGCCCAATCAATAAACTAGCAGGCTAAGCGCTCTATGAACCCGCACACAAAAGCAATGATAACCTCAATTAAGCAAGATACATATTAAAAGTAAGCATAACCATGTAGATAGGAATATGATGAATTTATAATAAGTCTTACAAGATGTAGAAGTGAAGATATAAGGCTTTGTCGAGCCTCTAAGACTAGATTCGGAACTTGAGCATGAGCCCAACTCGACCCTCACTCCCGAGCTACTAATCTACTACATTAGAGAGTCTAGACCTAATCCTCCTGGTGTATCCTAATCTCTGAATGAGAGGTATGAATTAGGATTTCAGGGATGCTCTAGGGAGGGGGTAGGGGCTTTTATATATAGACTAGAGCATCAATTATGGACCCTTGGATCAAACCGACTTGAAAGAACGGTGTAGATGCAATCTAGGAGGCGGTGGAGAACCGACATTCGAAGGAGGGGCTGACAGGTGGGCCCAGGGGGCTGGCTAGCCTACAGGTGGGGCCGTCCAGCCCCACATGGCAGCCACCTGCACTCCATTTTGGTGGTTTTCCCTCTAGAGTCTTCTAGAGTCTTCCCACGTCAGGTTTCGCTGTGGATAAACGTGATTTGCTTTGACGAATAGGCCCTCCTTGATGGTTTTCAGAGTAAATCCTCCTACAAACACAGATTCACCAAAACATATGGAATTTATTAGCTTAAATCCCTAGACCTATGTTGGTGATCCTTTTTATGCATTTATATAAGTTATATTGATGGTTTATGATGAACGTTAACTACCGTCTAACACCCCTCTCTTTTGTACCTCCATTATTTTTATACGCTTGCTATAATTGTTATGAAAATATTATTTTTCATCTTATTCATGTTCTTTATTATAATGTTCATCATCTACTTTGATTATATACTTAGTATAGCTAGTTTATCATTATGTTTATGCATAAGTTCACAAAAGCACTCGCTCCAAAGTACACGAGGTGAGTGGTCGACATTGTGTAAGTATGGTGCTTATACGTTGTTTACCTGCGGATGCACCCTATATTCTAGGTCATGTGGTAGATCACAGATGTGACACTCCCATTGGGTCCTTTGTAGTCCACTCCCCAATATAGGTAGCACATTGGATGTGGTTATGAAGGAAGGGCAAGCTATGTTCTTAATCTTCCTTAGTAATATCCCTTATTGATGAGGACATTAAAAGCATCTAGGCCCCTAGTTGGGTTTCGGTGATTAATGACAATACAAGATTACTATGACTAACATGTGTGTTTTGCAGAGACAAGTTAGTTAGGTCATGGTAATGGAGATCGATTGGGCAATCAAGGTGGTCATGCCCCTATGATGGAAATCATTTTGGTTTTCAAAGGATGGATGACAAGTTTAAGGATGACTAGTTCTAAGTGTCGATTGGAGTTGGAGAGACACTTAGAGTAGTTTAGGACTTTGTTTTTCCTTTAGCCATACTATTAAGGGGGAGTATGGACTGGATAGCTTGACCTTGTTGAGTCTAGTGAGTTAGGTGTGGTGCACACTTGTTAAAACTAGCTCTAGGTAGCTCCTATGAATGCCTAAGATCCTTTGGAGCAAACTTCATTCACATATGTTCGAGAGTTGGAAGTGAATGGAGGGTCAAATGCTGACCTGACGTAGGCCCCGGTGCGACCGAACGCTGGACCACAGGGTCCGGTCAGTTCATTTGATCAGCAGTCTGCGTTCAGTGCGACCGGATGCTGGAGAGGTCAAGTGACCTGGATGCTGAAAGGCAATGTCCGGTCGACTCTAGTAAGGTTCTAGAGAAGGGAATCTGCGACCAGACGCGTCCGATCAGTACTGACCGGACCCTAAGGGTTTCAGCAGTCCGGTCGAGTCCAGTAAGGTTCTAGTAAGGGTTTAATATGCGACCGGACATGGTCCTGGTCGGTACTGACCGGACCCTACCAGCGTCCAGGTCATCACATTTTTACTGGTTCGCGGGTTGAACTGACCGGAGCATTTGGTCACCCCGTAGAAGCTCATAACGGTTCATTTTTCAGGCTGCCTTTTAAATAGAAGCTCCACTCGTGTGTGGAGTCACTTTTGCTCATTCCAATAGCTGAGAAACACGTTTGTGAGTGCCAAGAAGAGTAAGGTCCTAGTGAGGTGATTGAGATTTAAGAATCCAAGAGAGTAGCCTCATTAGTGAATCAAGAGTAGTCAAGTGTGCATCCATCTTCTCATTAGGCTTCGCGTGGTCAAGTGAGAGCTCGTGCTTGTTACTCTTGGTGATTGCCATCACCTAGACGGCTTGGTGGTGATTGGGAGCTTGGTGATCACTCGGCAGAGCTTGTGGGTGACCCAACTCAAGTTGTGAGTGGCTTTGGGTGATTTGCCACGACGGAGTGTCGAAGAATCAACCCATAGAGAGCACTTGATCCTTGCGTAGATCAAGGGGGAGCTACACCCTTGCGCGGGTGCTCCAACGAGGACTAGTGGGGAGTGGCGACTCTCCTGATACCTCGGCAAAACATCGCCGCATTCCTCTCTCTCTTTACTTTGAGCATTTACTTTGAGTATTTACTTTGAGCAATTCAATACTTGTCTTTACATTCATAGAATTGTCCATGCTAGAGTAAGTTTGGAACATAAGTTGCAAGTCCTTTATGCGTTAGTTTGATAGAAACACTTTTCTAGGCACAAGGGGTTAATTAGGCTATCCATAGGATTTGATTATTACAAGAAAATTTAGAATTAGCCCAATTCACCCCCCCCCTCTTGGGCATCTTGATCCTTTCAATTGGTATCAGAGCCTCGTGCTCACATTCTTAAGCTTAACCACTAAGAGCAAGATGTCTCACGGGGATGGACCTCCTCCTATCTTTGAGGGAGATGACTTTCCATATTGGAAAATCCGCATGGAGGCATACTTAGAAGCTCTAGATGTTGGTATTCATAGAGCCGCCTCTCAAGGCTTCCCAAAACCTCGGGATGCTACTAACCTACAAGGCGATGAGGTTAACTATGAAAAATGGAATGCAAAGGCTCGAAACACCATCTTTAGAGGCCTTTGCAAAGATGTGTTTAACCAGTGTAAGGAACCACAAAGACACCCATGCACTATGGTCGGACATTTGTGCGCTCCATGAGGGAACCAAGAGTGAGAGTGAGGAACGCTATCATCTTGTGATTAAAAAGCTAAATTCTTTTGAGATGCTTCCCAAAGAAAGTGCTAATGATATGTATTCTCGTTTAAATGTTCTTGTAGATGAAGTCAATGGGCTTGGACTTACTCAAATGTCACCATCCTGATGTTGTGAGAAAGATCTTGAGTGTCCTTCCCATTGACAAATATGGGCATATTGTGACCAGTGCTACATCAAGGTGATCTTTCCGCCGCTACACCGACACAAATCTTGGGGAAGATCAATGCTCATGAGATGTACATGCACATCATGCCACAAGATGGCTCATCCTCTACAAAGAAGAAAGAGAAGGACTTAGCATTCAAAGCTAGCCAAGATAAGGGCAAAGCAAGACTTGAGTATGAGAGCTTAAGTGATGAAGATGATGAAGAAAGTCTTGCTCTCATGGTGAAGAAGACCGCCAAGATGCTAAAGAAGCTAAACAAGAGTGGCATCAAGTTTGACTACAAGAAGAAGAAGTTCTTCACTAGCTCAAGAAGAAAGCCAATCTCCAAGATGGATTGCTACAATTGTGGCAAACTTGGTCATCTAGCTCATCAATGCACAAAGCCCAAGAAAGACAAGTTCAAGAACAAGAACAAGGGCAAGAAAGATGACTCAAGCAATGAAGATGAAGATGAGAAGAAAAAGAACAAGCCATACAAGAAGAGAGATGGCAAGAAGAGGGACTTCCACAAGAAGAAGAGTGGAAAGGCCTACATTGTCGGTGATTGGCTCACGGACATTGATTCATCAAGTGGATCATTCGATGATGATAGTGACAATGAGAAGGTGGCCGCCATTGCTATTGATCTTGCATCTTCACCTGCCATCATCCTCTACACACCTATGCCTTATGGCCAAGGGTGAACGCAAGGTAACTAAGAATGATGATAGTAGTGATGATGAGCAAGCTAGTGATGATGATAGCGATAGCGATGATGATGACTCACCTACATATGATGATCTTGTCAAAATACTAAGAAAATACACTAAGATCATTAGAAAGAGTAGAGCTACAAATGAAAAGCTTGATGCTAAAAATGATTCACTTTTAGCAAAATGTGACACATTGGAAAAGGCCAATGATGAGCTTAGAGAAACTAATGATGCTATATCATCCAAACTCAAGGAGCTCAAATCTTCTAAGAAAGAGCTTAAAGATAAACATGATAAACTTGAGTGGGTGCACAATGAGCTCATCACTAGCCACAACAAGCTAAAAGATGAATACACTACTCTTAAGATCAATCATGATACTCTTGTTATTGCTCAAGAATTTTTACCAAATGAGCCACATGATGCTACTAACCATGTTGTCAAGATTGACATAGCTACTTCATGTGATGATTTAATTGATGAAAGCATTGAGCATGGATCTAGTAGCAAAGGCAAGCAAGTGGTTGAGTGCAATGACTATGATGAGTATGTCAAGCTCAAGAGTGATAATGAGAAGCTAATGAAAGATCTTGAAGAGATGAAAAGCCACAACACCATTGTGCTAGAAACTCTTGATCATGACAAAGAGTTGATCCTTGAGAATGAGAAGCTCAAAGAAGAAAACAAGAAGCTCAAGGAAGAGAAGAACAATGGTGTTCTCAGGGAAGAGAACAAGAAGCTCAAGATGGAGAAAGAGCATCTCAAGGTGGGATTGAGCAAGTTTGCTAGAGGCAAGCATCTCCAAAGTGAGCTACTCATGAACACCATCATGAAGATGGATAGAAGTGGGATTGGATATGTGGCAAGTGTAGAGAAGAAGAAGGCTCAAGCTCAACAATAACAATCAAAGCCAAAGCCAAAGCCAAAGAGATGTTTTGAGTGTGGACAAGAAGGCCACTTTGCTCATGAGTGTCAAACTCCACCGCCACAACCCTTGCCCAAGCATGCTAGACCCTTTGCTTTCAATGCTCACTACATACTTAGAAAAGATTCTAGTGGAAAGATGAAAGTCATGTTCTTAGGACCCCCAACAAGAGTAGACCTAAGAAGATTTGGGTGGCTAAGTCACTTGTTGAGAAGGTGAAGGGCCCTCAACAAGTTTGGATTCCTAAAGTTTGAATCTCATGTGTGTAGGTGAACTACAAGACCGGTGGAAGTCATTGGGTTATTGATAGTGGTTGCACTCAACATATGACCGGTGATCCTCGTATGTTCACCTCACTAGATGAAGAGGTAGATGGGCAAGAGAAAATAACATTTGGAGATAACTCAAAGGGCAAGGTTAAAGGATTGGGCAAAGTGGCAATATCAAATGATCATTCCATCTCCAATGTGCTCTATGTTGCTTCATTGAGCTTCAACTTGCTATCCATTGGGCAATTATGTGATCTTGGCTTCCAATGCTTGTTCACCAAGAAAGAGGTTGTTGTATCCAAGGTAGATGATAATCAAGTGATATTCAATGGATTTAGATACAACAACTTATATCTAGTGAACTTCACCTCCGAAGATGCAAATTTGAAGACTTGCCTATTCACCAAAACAACACTTAGGTGGCTATGGCATAGAAGACTTGCTCATATTGAGATGAGCTCACTCAAGAAGCTTATGAAGAATGATTTAGTGAGAGGGTTGAAGGATGTGAAGTTTGAAAAGGACAAGCTTTGTAGTGCATGTCAAGCCAGCAAGCAAGTTGCAAACACTCATCCAACCAAAGCTTTCATGTCAACCACAAGAGTGCTAAAACTCCTACACATGGATTTATTTGGACCAACAACATACAAGGGTTTGGGAGAGGAATCTCTATTGTCTTGTGATTGTGGATGACTATTCAAGGTATACATGGGTATTCTTCCTTCATGACAAATCTGAAGTTGCATCTTGCTTCAAGAAGTTTGCCAAGAGAGCTCAAAATGAATTTGAAGTGAAGCTCAAAAAGATTAGAAGTGACAATGGGAAAGAATTTGACAACACAAACATTGAAGCCTATTGTGATGAAGTTGGGATCAAGTATGAAGTATCCGCAACCTATACTCCTCAACAAAATGGTATAGTTGAGAGGAAGAACCTAGACTTTGATCACTCTTGCAAGGACAATGCTAGATGAGTACAACACCCCCGAAGCTCTATGAGTAGAAGCAATCAACACCGCATGCTATGCATGAAACCACCTATTCCTTCAAAAGTTCCTTGGCAAGACACCTTATGAGTTGCTCAATGGGAAGAAGCCGAATGTCTCTTCTTTAGGGTGTTTGGTTGCAAATGCTACATCTACAAGAAGCAGGCAACATCTAGGGAAGTTCCAAAGACATTGTGATATTGGTTTTCTTGTTGGTTACTCATTGAAGTCCAAAGCATATAGAGTATTTAATCATGCCACTGGCTTAGTTGAAGAAACATATGATGTGGAATTTAATGAATCTAACGGCTCACAAGGAGCACATGAGAATCTTGATGATGTAGGTGATGAACCATTGAGGGAGGCCATGAAGAATATTCCAGTGGGAGACATCAAGCCAAAAGATGATGAAGATGATGTACAAGTCATTAACCAACCCTCTTCATCAAGTGTGCCACAAGATGGTGAAAAAGATGGGAGAGTAGAAAACTGAAGATACTCATATCCCCCATGAGCAAATGGTGGTACAAGCACAAGATGTTGATGCTCCACAACCTCCTCCCCTAAGTGGTCAATAGAAGAAATACACCTCTCCTACAAGATCATCCACAAGATCTCATTCATAGGGAGTCCTATCAAAGGGAGTAATGACTCGATCTCAAAAACTTACTTCATTTATTGCTTCATCACTCTTTTGTCTCTTGCTATGAGCCTACCAAGGTAGAAGAAGCTCTAAAAGATCCGAATTGGATCAATGCCATGCATGAAGAGTTGAATAACTTCACTCGCAATGAAGTTTGGACTCTTGAAGAGCGACCAAAAGGTGCAAGAGTCATTGGAACGAAGTGGGTGTTCCGCAACAAGCAAGATGATCAAGGTGTTGTTGTGAGGAACAAGGTAAGACTAGTTGCAAAGGGGTTCTCTCAAGTTGAAGGTTTGGATTTTGGAGAGACCTTTGCACTGGTTGCAAGATTAGAAGCCATCCGTATCCTTCTTGCATATCCATCACATCATGAAATGAAACTATATCAAATGGATGTGAAAAGTGCATTCTTAAATGGCTTTATTAATGAACTAGTCTATGTTGATCAACCTCCTGGGTTTAAAGACCCTAGATATCCTAATCATGTTTATAGGTTGTCTAAGGCACTATATGGGCTTAAGCAAGCCCCAAAAGCTTGGTATGAGCGCCTTCAGGACTTCCTCATTGAGAAGGGCTTCACCATTGGGAAGGTCGACACCACACTATTCACCAAGAAGCTTGATGGGCATATCTTCATTTGTCAAGTATATGTTGATGATATCATCTTTGGATCATCAAATAAGACTCATGCAAAGAATTTGGTGAATTGATGTCGAAGGAGTTCGAGATGTCCATGATTGGTGAGCTTACATTCTTTCTTGGTTTTCAAGTCAAGCAAATGAAATAAGGCATCTTCATCTCTCAAGAGAAATACACAAAAGATCTTCTCAAGAGATTCAAGATGGATGAATATAAGCCAATCAAGACACCAATGCCTACCAATGGACATCTCGACCTAGATAAGGGAGGTAACCCAGTTGATCAAACTCTCTATCGTTCTATGATTGGTAGCTTGTTATATTTAACCGCATCTAGGCCCGACATCATGTGTTAGTGTGTGTATGTATGCTAGATTTCAAGCTAGTCCTAAGGAAACACATTTAATTGCCGTAAAAAGAATACTTAGGTATCTTAAGCACACACCAAGCATTGGCCTTTGGTATCCCAAAGGAGCTATATTTGAACTAATTGGCTATTCCTATTTAGATTACGCCGGATGCAAAGTTGATAGAAAAAGCACATCCGGAGGGTGCCATTTGCTTGGTAGATCACTTGTGTCTTGGTCCTCCAAGAAACAAAATAGTGTGGCTTTGTCCACCGCCGAAGCAGGAATACATTGCCGCGGGTGCTTGTTATGCACAAATATTATAGATGAAACAAACTTTGCTAGACTATGGTGTAGTTCTAGAAAAGGTACCTCTTTTGTGTGACAATGAAAGTGCAATAAAACTTGCAAATAATCTGGTTCAACACTCTCGCACCAAGCAGATAGATATCTGCCATCACTTTCTAAGAGATCATGTTGCTAAAAATGATATATCACTAGAAGGTGTAAGAACCGAAGATCAATTAGCAGATATCTTCACTAAACCGCTAGATGAGGCTACATTTTGTAGATTGCGGAATGAGCTCAATGTGCCTGATTTTAGTAACTTCACAAAAAATTGAGCTTGTGTTGTCCCTTGCATTCATTGTAATATACAACATGTTTAATTTATGGCAATGCATATAGGGCTTGTCTAACATGGTTAAGATAACCACCGAAAAGCGTGTGAAGAAGCTTAACCTTGGATCAAACTTGACAAGCAACTAGATTTACTTACATAGTATTGCATATACATGGATGTTGTTTTGTTGTTTTGTTCCATTTGCCCTCTTATTGCCTATTTTCTTAAAAAGAATTATAGCTTAAGGCAAAATATTTTGAAAAATATGAGGGTTTGAGAGAGGTCACTCACATCAGTCCCAATTAGTGTTTATTTGGATCTTATTCAAGTTGGGACTTGATTGGGAACAGGTAGCGCGAAGGAACTTTAAAGATTTGCTGGAAAAGGTGCATCGGACGCTACACTGGACGCTGTTGTCTAGCATCCGGTCAGTTCACAGGAGGTGAATTGCTACTGAAGGAGTGACCGGACGCTGCGTTTGTGCATCCAGTCAGGAAGGGATCCAGCGCCCGGTCGTTTGGAGAAGGAACAAGCTATACTGACCGGACCCTACCTATGTCCGGTCATGGACCACCGGACATGTCTGGTCCTGATTCCAGAGGAATTGGACCTCTCTAGAATCGACCAGACACAGGGTGGTAGCATCTGGTTGCTACCACCAGAGCGTCCGGTCAGTGGATCTCGTGCGGTCTCAGGACTCTTTTCCGTTTCCTTTCTTGTCGCGTTGGGGACCTATTTATTTCAATCCACCGTACCCCTTGCTAACCTATCCCGCTGTGACCTAGCCTCTGCTCGTGCCTTCGATGCCGCCGTAGCTTGCCAACGCTGCCGTAGCTCGCCGCGCCACCGTAGCCCCATGCCGAACTCCCTCACGCGCCACCGCATCCGCCAGCCTCGCTCGCCACCATAGCACTTCACCACGGTTTCGTCGCCCATGTGTGCCACCATCGGCCCTCAACCACCGAGCGCAGCTGTCGTGCCCTAGCTCTTCCTCCTCGATTGGTAAGGGTAAATCCGTTTTCTCAAATTGCTTCACGTATGACCTAGTTCAAATCTCAATGCATTGACCTAAATCATTCAGGGCCGCCGAATTCTTCAGAGTGGTTCGCGATCCCTAACCCTAGCCGCTTCCGAGGTTCCCCCGCATGATGTCTTTTCTTTCTTCGGATCGCTGATCGTCAGGTAGCTTGCCCATCGTCTAAATTTTGCACCTACATTGCTTGCTTCCTAGGTCTTTCGCATCTATTAGATATATCGTATTTATTTGTATATCCATCTATTCCATCGTGCAGCGAGTCGGTGCTGTTGAGGTTCTTGTGATAGTTGGCAGTCAACTCAGAGCCAAGCTCGCGAGTAAGGATCGAGGCCAAGCCTCGAGAGTGTCAGTTTGATAGTTGATCTTCATTAGCGGCAGTTTATCCTCTTATCAGATCAGATGGCTCGCACCAAGAATGTTGGTGGTGGTCCGGGTGATGATGATCGGAGGCCCCCGTCTCACCCTGCAGGATCGAAAGGCAAGGCAACGAAGCAGGTGACATCTAAGAAGCGCAAGTACCCCGACAAAGAGACAACGAGAGCAGCAGCTATTGCAGAGGCTACAGAGCGTGCCGAGAGAGGAGGCGCTCGTAGTGGTGTTGTCATAGCAGATCCATAGCTCACACCAGCACAGAGGGCAGCAGTTGAGGAGGCTGAGCGTCATCATGGTGGTCCACCTAGGACTGTCATGATGGTAGGACGTCGACTGGCTATTGAGGAGGCTCGACCTCAGGGGGAGTCCCAACAGGAGGCACAGCAGCAGCCCCCACCAGCAGAGCCTCAGCTAGCTCAGGAGACTCAGGAGGGTCAGTAGGCCGAGGAGACCGAGTCGGCACCCTAGCTATGCTGCTCTGGTCGGACCAGTGCTATAGTCCCACCGAGGCTAGCTACACAGCATAGGGGTTCACGCCCACCGCCCAGACCACAAGGTCCGCCTCTAGTGGTACACCTTGACTTGAGGGCCACCACAGCCAGACAGGTTTGCCAGTTGAGATTTGTTGAGTTCGATGTGTGGTTTCCTCCGAGGAGGGATGAGAGAGCAGTAGAGGGGTTCTACACGCTGCTCCAGGAGGATTTCTATAATGCCTATCTCAATAGTGGGGCAGTGTTCAGATCTCAGAGAGTCTACAGTTTGGAGTCTATTGTGGCAGCAGCTGGAGAGCACATCTGCTCTTACTTGTCATATTTGCCGGGGCTCGTAGATCTAATTGGCCGGACAGGAGTATATGTACCATCTTGGGTCCGGCAGTTTTATGCTTCACTCTACGTTGATCTGCATCACAACTTCATTCACTTTGCATTCAACGGCAGAGATTACAGGGTGATGAGTTTCAGGGCCTGGGAGATACTGAGGCTACAGGATCAGCCTATCAAATTGCATGAGGTATGTTATGGACAGCAGGAGCCTCCCAGGCGTCCTCATGGAGGATTGGTGCCTCCTACAGATCTGGTGCGACATTGCTTCAAGGAGTCCTTTGGTGAGGGGTCGAGCAGGAACCCCAGTGACCTAACTCCTACAGCACGAGTGTTAGAGGCCATTATCAGGAGGACATTGCTTCCCAAGTTGGGATACCGGGAGGGTCTGACTCGCTTACATCTCTGGCTCCTTAATGCCCTAATGCAGCAGATCGTATTCGACATTTGGGACCTCCTTCTATCAAAGATGGAGGATACTATTGCTGAGGGCTTTAAGGGTCGCAGACAGCTTCCTTATGCACATTGGGTCACATTCTTGATGCTCCAGTGTGTGCACGTCAGGACCCCTAAGTTGGTTGCAGAGTACAAGGGTGCCACCATAGAGTTTCCCGCATATAACATGGCATAGAGGATCAGGCACAGCACTCCATAGGCACCAGCTCATCCCAGTCGTCGTCTAGATATTCAAGAGTCAGCAGCTCAGCAGGACGAGATCATTAGAGGCATTGCCGCCACTAAGGAGGAGCAGCTTGAGGCACAGCAGGGGATGACTGAGTCCAGTGATAGTTCGAATGATGACTATCTGTTGATTCCTCATATGCCTCCACGCAAACATGATGCAGAGGCTGGCAGTTCTAGCTCAGCTCCACCAGCATCGCAGATGGACCCTACATTGATTGTCATTCTTGAGCGGATGTAGCAGGATCAAGCATGATAGGCACAGGAGACCGCTGCCAACTTCGCACAGTTCTAGGCTCATCAAGATGAGTTCCAAAGGTAGCAGTAGCTTCTCCAGCAGTAGCAGCAGCAGATGCATCAGTAGTAGATACTCATGCAACAGTAGCTTATGGGCTTTATGCAGCATGTAGTGATAGCACTTAGGGCCCCATTGCCATAGCCTTCGCCCTAGCTTGCTCAGCCTGCCACCACTTCGACGACTCCAGCTATATAGCCCAGTGGACTTCAGAGTCAGGGACAGCCTCTAGCTCAGTTTGCTTCACCTACAGTTCAGGTGTCCCAGTAGTTGTCTTCACCAGTGGTTGCCTCGCAGTTCACTCCATATCACACGGGCTTCTCACCAGAGCAGTCACCCTCGCTATTTGTGCCTGACACGTCAGTCTCCAGGAGTCTTGGAGCATCTTTCAGTGAGCTGACCGGCATGCCTACACCACCTCATATGCATACCGCCGGTCCTTCTACAGTAGTCCCAATCGTAGTGACTACTCAGAGGCTCCCCTCGTCTGTCGCCTCGTCAGATTCTACAATAGATGTTCTAGCAGCTTCATAGGCAGCACTAGCCCTAGCTCAGACCCAGACCGCTTCAGTGACACTTCCTGCTACAGAGGGTTAGTCTATTCAGAGTTCAGGTCAGATGATGATGGTGCCCAGTTCCAGCTTGCTCCACGTACTTCAGCGCCTGACTCATTCGCTGTAGCTCCACATCGTTTTGCTGTAACTATCGTCGCCAAGGCCGCTTGCTGTGAACCAGGGCCCCAGTTCTTGATCTTGTTCGCCTGTGGTGATTAGTCCTTTAGAATAAAGACTTGAACTCTTTCTTATTATCATAAGCTTCATATTTATTTGCAATTTCATATTGCAATTATCTTGTTCTTGCTTGTGCTCTCGATTCGCTTGTAGGAAAGCCTTCTCAAAGGGGTCAATTGCGTTCGTGTGGTTGATAACCAATAGAGCAGTGGTGTAATGGTTGCGGGGGTCCGAATCAGTCTTGGTTCGAAGCTTAGATCGTGAACATTGAGTCTCCACCAATCGACACTATCATACCTTTCGAAAGATCGGGCCTAGTCTACATCAAGTGGTATTAGAGACCTTATTGCCCGTTAGGTATAACTTTGTTTTCCTCTTTAGATTATTATTGTTTTTGCATTACCTATAGTTCACAAAAAGCCAAAAAAATATACATCGTCACATATTCCCTATCCTATAGCCTCATTATGCCGTGCAATTTTGTCTCTGTTTCACGTTATTGAGTTTGTGCCCTAGGTCAAGTTCTTGTTGCTGGTTTTAGATCGTTTTTTAGTCCAGTTTGTGTTTTTCCCTTTGTTTTTCATCATAATCCGTGAACATCTCCAAGTCTTATTGAGTTTCCTTGTATTCATCAAACCCTAGTCCATGCCATCTTATTTGTTACACTTGTCTTCACTGTTTCCATCAAATCCTTGCTGCCGTGACTAATTTTGCGCACATTGTTCCTGTTTTGTCCTCTAATTCGGAGTCCGTTCTTAAAATTGGTCTAGTTTTCGCATATGAACTTGGATTTTGACGTTCCATATATTAAAATTGATCAGAAATTTTTTTTGGATCCATTCATCCCCCACTTTGTTAGGGTCGAAGATTTTTATTTTGGTCAAAAGTGGTCACAAGATCCTCTTTTCGTGGTCACAAGGTCTTTATCGATTTCGAGCATGTCTTTTGAAAATTCCACAGGCCACGTCTTTCACTTGTTTAAGTTTATATTTTCTATGGTTACTTCTTTTGTGCTCCTAAGTGAAGAAAAAATATCAAAAAAATAAAAAGAAAAAGTCAAAGAATCCCAAAAAAACAACGACAGCCCAAAAATAAAGAAAAAAGAGAAGGACAAAAGTGGAACAATATCTAGAGGAGCACATAGAGAGCGCCATTTGAGTTGTGTTTGCGTGTGCTGATTTCTACCTTGTTCCTAATCATATTCTTGTTGTTCACAACACTTGATACATCTGGTACTTGGAACATGAGTAGGCCAGCAACTAAGACAAGTACTTGGAATACTTATTCAGCTTTGCTATTCAGTTGCGAATTTTGCTATTCCTTGCTACTAAATTGTGCATGTCCAAGCTCCACTTTCTTCTAACCAAGTACAGGTTCGCCTTGCAACTGTTACACTCAAGCTACAACGGTATCATAGTCACTGACCGATTGCACCGCCTGTTGCTTTGGTAAGAACACTTGTAAGACCATGATAAGACGCTTGAGAGTTGAGTGCCTTGATTTTTACTTGTCCACAACCTAAGTAGTTGATAGGGATAATACTTTTGTGTTGTCTTTTGCTGTCTTCTAACAATGATAGGTTGTTCGTATCCACCGACTTATAATGGTATAGGTGCTGATAAGTACATGGAGTGGGAAATTGCCATAGATAACATATTTGCTACTCGCTTTATGTGTCCAAGGAGGAAGGCAACAAATGCAGCTAGTGTTTTACGACATTCTGCTTTATTTTGGTGGGAGTCTTTAGATCCTTCTGATAAACCTCAAACTTGGAATGATATGAAACTTCTTATGCGAGAAACCTTTGTTAATCCACCTCCTGTTTTGACTTCATATGCTGAGGTGCACCATTTAGAGGATGAGTCTATTGTTATTCCTCTTACTATGACTAACCTTCTACAGGATAATGTACATAAGCGAGAGGATGACATGGAAGAAAATGAGAAACTCACAACCTCATATGCAAATTTAGAACCATCACTTCATAATGCACCTATTACTCCTACTGAGAACACAGGTAATGCCCATAGTGCTATACTCATGAAAGGTGAGAATAGTTTTAATGTACTAAATTCTTCCACAAACCATGCTATCATAGAGCAATTATTAGTGGAACCCTCTTTTGATTTTTCTCCATCCCATGATAATTTGCTTGAAGTTCCTTATGATAAAGATGAATTGGTTGATGATACCTTAGTTTTATATGTTTTGGAACCAGTCACTTGTGCTAAAAATAAACATGTTATTTATATTGCTACTAAAACTGATGAGTTCAAACTGTTGTCTTCTTTACATACTTTGGGTTACATTAAATTTGATGTTTTGTGTAACCTAGATTGTTTGGAGGAGAGCCTATTTAAATATGTTGATTTACCTTGGTTTTCTAAACATACATATCATGTTATTGGCAAATATAACAACAAGGGACAATATATGATACATCGAGTATACATTCGTAGTAATATGAATTCTTCTTTTGTTGTACAAGATTATGATCGTTTAGAGGGCAACCATAATAATACAAACATTTTCTCATGTTCCTCAAAGAAATAAGTTCACTTCCAAGAAGGGGAGCATTGTTGGTTGCTACCTATGTCTACTAGATCATCTATTCCTTGTATTGTCTTTGGTTAGTTCTAATCTTTTACAGGATAGTGTTGACATACATCGTGTGTATTCGGATCATGGAGTCTACATGCTTACTGAAATTTTTATACAAGATGGCATGCTACAAACTTGGAAACATGGTCATGTTCCTTCTCACAATTATTTTAGTCCCCTTTGTTTTCGCAACCCCGTTCTCCTTTATGTTGTGAAGGATCAGTTTCAAGCACAATCGACGCCGAGGATGGCTTTTCGTCAAGAAGGGGAGGATGATGAGGACATGACACCCATGCATATGACCATGTTTGGCACATGGTATGGAGGGGTAGGAGGCCAGCAAGGGTGTCCAAGTCAAGAAGGAGGTCCGAGGCTAATTCGGTTCTAGTCCCCGAGGTGGAGGCCCAAAGCAACTCAAGTTCAAGTCTGCCTTGGCCTCTAGGACCAGTCTGCCTTAAACTGGTCACCCAGGACGTATCCGGACTCTGTTTTCAACAATTCATATATGGTTGGAAAGATAATTTGATAAGGAAGCCAATACAAGTGATTTCACATCAAAATACCTTCGAAATCAATGGGAATCATCGAAACAAGTCAGCGTCCAGAATCTGCTAGGGTGCTGTAACATCATTTTTTGGTCCGTTGGAGCGTGTATCATGTTTGGGCCCATTAGGGGGCACATCCAGGGGACATGATGCCCAAGACTCTATAAATAGTAGTTGTCGCTCTCCTTAGGGTTTGGGTTTTGTTTAGTTCTTGATTTCCTCATGAAACAGACGTCGTTTTGCTGCAATTGTCGTCGCCAAGGCCGCTTGCCGTGAACCAGGGCCCCAGTTCTTGATCTTGTTCGCCTATGGCGATTAGTCCTTTTGAATAAAGACTTAAACTCTTTCTTATTATCATAAGCCTTATATTTATTTGCAATTTTAGATTGCGTTTATCTCGTTCTTGCTTGTGTTCTCGATTTGCTTACAGGAAAGCCTTCTTGGCGAGGTCAATCGCGTTCGCGTGGTTGATAACCAACGATGCAATGGTGTAACGGTTGTGGGGGTCTGAATTAGTCTTAGTTCGAAGCCTAGATCATGAATGTCGAGTCTTCACCAATCGACGTTATTATACCTTTCAGAAGATCGGGCCTAGTCTACATCACTTATGTATAGATATAAAGATGATCTTAGCCATGATAACTAGGTGTAATTGCACTAATCAATGTATGCTTTGACTTGTAATTAAGAATGACTTAGGAATTATTCCTCTAATATTCTACCTAACCATGCTAATGCCATAGAAAGGAGTACTCTGAGTGATTTATCATCATCATTGATCAATACTTATCATATCTCTTATCCTATGACTTACCCCTATTATGAGTAGAATATTGGCTATGATTTACTTCTCCATCAATGGTATAAGTCATCAATACTTGTCGATGCTAGACCTTCCCTATGGTAAAATATAAATAATGATACCTGGAATACTCTCAGGTGAAGTGCTACAATAGCATAATTATCTGTGTGCTTGCAGATTCATTTTCATTCATATATCTTTATATTCTTTCGAGTCACATAACATGATAAATAACTACTTAGTATCATTCTAGTAGTGATACTAGGCAGTACCAACAAACATCTTTGGCACCATCACTAGGGATGACAACCTAGTAAAGTAATGTTAGGAGATGTAGGTAATTAATAGGTGGCTACTAAAACAAGTGATAAGTTAATAAATACCAACAGGGGCTTTCTTTTTCTGTGTTTCTGGTGTTGTCACAAACGCAAGGAGTGCACACACTCATGGGGCATTAGTGCAGGAGCTAACATGTAGTAAAATCCAAGCCGAGGCTCATGCTGTCTCATCAGCGTAATGGAGGAGACATGCTCTGTTTTGATCAGTGTATGGTTGGGAACATCAATACTTCTACATCTCTGGTCTAACACGCCTTTTGTGGTATGATAGGTTGCGATTCCCCAGGGAGTGCGATGGTACCCAAGGTGAAGCACATTGGTTGGAAAAAAAATCTTTATCTTGCCATGACCTAGAGTCCCTATGATGGTCCGAGCATTGTAAATCTAAATGAGCCGGACATGCCTTTAGTCTGCCCCTCGACTGTTATGACTGCTTGGATTGGAATCAAATAAGTACAGAAAAGACCTATATCACAACCGCACCAGACATTTAAGTATAAAGCATGTCAAAAGCTTCTTTTCTCGAATCACTTCTTATGTCCAGCTTTCCTGACGCATTCGCTTCACTCTCATATTTTACTATGCTCGCAAGAAAGTCCAAATACGGCACATTTGATCCCATCGGATACTATACAATACTGAGCTGTGAGTAAAACTATTGCCTACGGAGTGCACTTGGTCACAACATTTATATTAGTAGTAGTAGTCACGAGTGGCTTTGATCTGTGTTGAACCCAACATGTCTTATTTTCCTATATTTGATAAGATTTGTTGAATTTGCAAGAACCATGCATCAAGGATTATTTTTATTAAGAAATTTTATACTTTATAGAATCACACAAGGTCTGGCCATCTAACATATTGACTACCCGGACGACGTGGTCCTGTATTCCTGCATAGGCGCACGCGCGTGCGTGGTGTCAACAGCCTGTTGCAGCAGGGGACGTCGCCTCCCGGGCCATTGCATTGACGTGATGGGGCGAAGCCCCACCGCCCACCCATGCAAACATCTCAGTCGTGGGGTGGTCGATGGCCCCCAAACTATAACAGTAGAGACAAAGGGTGAGAGGGAAGGTTATACCTGCTGCCTTCTCTCTCCAGAGCTCTTGATTCCATCCCAAAGCTTTTGCCTTCCACCCTACTACGCCGCCGACACCTCCTGCTAGGACCATGGCAGAGCAGACGAGGTCGTCTATCGGTGTGGAGTCCCTAGAGGCCTTCAATGCTGGTAATCCTCCACCGACAGATGCATCTCTCGTTGGCCTACTCTCTAACCTACTAGTTCCCCTTTGGAGGTGGATCATCATCGCTCTTCATGTTGTTTATCTTCATTTAACCAGAGTATGCGAGCAATGCACACACTAGTATTTGTGTTCATGCTGCTTAATTTAACTAGTATTTGAAAATTGCCTACTCTCTCAACAAGAGGACATGGGCATGATGGCATCCCGAGGATTGTTGGCCCTGGAGCTGGGTTCTTCGTTCGATGGAGGTAGTAGCCCATGATTCTATGCCATGCTACGTCGGTCAGTTCGGTAAAAGTCATTTGCCTTCTCAGATCGTTCTCTCCCTTATCCTATATGGGCTTGAACTTGGCTTGCATTGTGTAGCGTTTCCTCCATGGCGGCGCCATCCTAGGTCATGGGGCTTTCCCCCGGTGGTGCCAAAGAGTCGTCCCGTCGCCGCTTGCCGCTGTCGAGCCCATCTGTCCCCACATAGCCTACTGGTTCTAAAGTGGGCGAATTATTAGAAGAGCATGAATCCTCAGACGACACAAACTACCGTCAATTATTGAAGGATTACCATGAGGCCCAAGCAGATTTGTCATCGACCAGGCTAAACGCCGAGATACTTTGCAGTGAGCTAGACACCGTGCACGATGCACTTCAAGCTTCCAAAAATCTAGCCTCCCAGGCGCGAGCTGACTTGGTGATCACCCAGCAGTAGGACCAACACATGATGAAACTTGTTGTGGTACTACGTACGTAGGTCGACGCCCTGCAGATGTCCATGCTAGCCGCCTGTAACGTGGCCTTCCCCGTTGGAAAAGTGGATAATTTGTTCACTACAGAGGAGCATCTCCGAGCTGAGCCCTGCCAGCCCAAATTCGAGCTATGGTGACCGAAGTCGTTCATTAGGGGGCTACCATGGCACTGGCTGCTACCTAGCTTCAGATTGGCATAGCGGTGAACCTTAGAGTGGTGGAGTAGGGTTTTCTGCCGCGTTCGATAGACGATGACATCGCTGATCTAATCGAGAGTTTCAAGCCAGCCACCAATGTTGTCTTACTGAAGGTGGACGTGGATGAGATCCTACATGTCAACCTCGACCCTTAATCTGTGGGACATATCAGTAGTATTAGTAGTCATGAATAAGTTTGATCTACGGGACGCCCTTGCAAAATATGTAAACTCTTATTTTCATGTTGGTGTTAACTTTTGTTGAACTTTGTATCAGGCCTTGCTTGGATGCATGTGTATGCACATCAATCTACATGTGTTGGAGTGGAATGAAATGTAATTTAGTTTAATTCCACTCCAATCTACTTCAACACATGTGGATTGAGACGAATACATGGCTTCAATCCACATGTGTTGAAGTGGATTAGAGTGGAATTAAACTAAATTCCATTCTATTCCACTCCAACACATATGGATTGAGATGAATACATGCGCATTCAAACAAGGCCTTAGGTGGGTAAAACTCTGTTGAGCATGGTGTAGCTCAGGTCCTTTGGTCATTTGTAGCTGGTTGTAGCCCCTATTGATTGCTTTTCGCTGTAGATTTCTTTCTAGTTATCTTTGATCTGATCTATAATATGCTAAACATTCATGAGTGCCTTTGATCTCTGTTGAAGCCAACTCATGTCTTTGATAAAATTTGTTGAACTTAAAAGAACCATGCAGCAAGGAGTTCATCTGAACAAGTCTAGAATATTATTTTTGCTTTTCCTTTTCTATTGTTTTATTTCAATTTTATTTATTTCCTTTAGGGGTTCAATGAAAGTACTCGTATGAAATAGGTTTCCATGTATAACATGAGATGTGTCTGGCTCGGTTAGATTTACGATGCTAGGACTTTCTTGTGTGCGTAGTAAATTTGAATACCTATGTGGCCTCCCTAAAGGAAACAAATCTGAAGAAGGTACATGTGACAACCATTACAATTTTAGCACCAGGAGCAAGTCTCGCACTTACAATCTATTGAGTGTGGTGTAGCTTAGGTCGTTTGGTTTCTGTTTGTTTTTTTGTTGCCTTGGTGTCTTTGTCAATCTTTGTTGAACTTATAAGAACCTTGCAGCAAGGAGCAAGTCTCGCCTCAGTCTAATGCAAAGCAGAGGAGCCATTGGTGTTGAAATGTTATTTCAATGTAAGAAAGTCCAACCGCAAGTCTCACCTCAGTCTAATGCAGAGCAGATGAGCCATTGGTGTTGAAATGTTATTGCACACATAAGAAGTCTGACCTATGTACATTTGAATGCGTCTGACAATATCCTCCGTAGTTTTCCTTGTCTCCCAGTGATGCTTGTTACTGTGTCGTTTACGATTTTAAGTTTGGATAACTTAATAGTAGCATAGCCTAGTAGTACAATATGGCGGGTGCATTGTAGTGCTTTTGAAGTGTTATTTTTGTGTATTTTGGAGTGTCCTTATGAGCATACCCCATGTACCCATGACATTAGAAATCAATATAAGTATTCTACGACAACTGAATTAACGGATGAAACGGCGACGGGAGCTGTACCACCACCGTAACACATGTGCGCACCAAACAAATAATTCAATTTGCAAAGAAAACAAAGATGGCACATTAGTTTAGCTGAAATAATGACAACATCCATCATTGAGGAAATTAACATGTCCATAGACAAGCAAACAACACTAGTCCATTTAAAATGCATGGCAGAGAGATACATCAAATGTAGCTTTGTTTACTGCTCTGCTAATGAATCTAAGAACAAGGGAACATATGGAAGATAGTATGGTCTGTAGATGAACTCTTTTTTAATGGTATGTCTACCATACCGAAGGACACGGACAGGGATGACATGAACTTTTTTGCGGTCCATGTTATATGCGATGATTGTTCCATCATCCCTAGCAAAAAAAATCAAATTCCATTGTGGGTGAACTGTGATCACTATGTCCTCGTCAACAAAATCTGACCAACCAAATCTAATATTAATACTTCCAAACAGGATCCGCATGGTGACCGTATGCTTCAATGTCGAATTATCAGTACCATAGTCTTCAAGGATCCAAATTGAAAACTTGGAATCATTGGAACCATCAACAGTACGTACACACAAGTGACCCTAAGCTTGATGCATGGAGTGGTGAAGACCATCTGGCCTATCAATTTTCCTCCATGTGTTTCCCTCCATATCCACAACAAGTATCATAGAGTATCACCCAGAGTGCCCCATAATGTGCAGACAACCATAAGAAACACACTTTGTTGTCTATAAAATGTCACATCAGTATGCTCGCCCCATTCAGATTCCTTAAAGATCCATGTCGTAGTTTGAGATGAGTAGATCCACCATGTAATATATGGTATGTTTAGTTTCATAACCCCATAGGTTTGTCATCTGTCCAACTTTTCTAATTTTACTCCTCTTTCCTCTTTTCTAGGAAAATTCTATCTTGTAGATGTTGAGTATGCTGTCAGGCCTGGGTTTCTTCCCCCATATAGAGGCACAAAGTACCATTTAAGGGAGTATGGTGTTAGGCGTCCATAGAATGCAAGAGAGTTGTTCAATCTGAGACATTCTTCTATGAGGGTTACAGTTGAAAGGGCTTTTGGGGCTCTGAAGAATAGGTTCAAGATCTTATACAACAAGCCCTTTCATCCATACAAAACACAAGTGAAGTTTGTCTTAGCATGTTGTATCCTCCACGTCGATGATGTTGTTCCACTTGAGTCAGAATGGGAAGTAAACCCTGCTAATGTGGCTGGACCAAATGACAATGTCATTGACAACAATGCTTGGGCTGCCAAGAGGGATACTTGGGCTCAACAGATGTGGAAGACTAGGCATGGGGGTAATTGATAGAGACACTTGCAGTAGTATGGCTTATGCACCTAATGCATGAAACCTGTAATGTAGGATGAGACCATTCCCTAAGGCATACTTGGGCTCAACAGATGTGGAAGACTAGGCATGGGGGTAATTGATAGAGACACTTGCAGTAGTATGGCTTATGCACCTAATGCATGAAACCTGTAATGTAGGATGAGACCATTCCCTAAGGCAATGATGCCATGTAATCTGAATTTTATTTGCTATATCTGTATGTTGAACTTCATTTGGTACCTTTACATGTTTTATGCTATGTCTGTATGTTGAACTTCATTTGTTATTTCTGAAATGGTATGATTAGTAATGTCCAATGGGTACTCTACTGTTTTATGCATGTACTATTTGAGTTTGTCATAGCTATGGCTGGTGTGGGTGCTTTTGACATCTTTGGTGAAGAGGTCCCAATGAATCATGGTGAAGAGGTTCCAAAGGTGGTAGAGGTCCAGCCTGCACCACAGCCCAATGGTGCAGCACCAAGGCTCAACTAGACAACCGTTATGTCTGCATTTGTCTTAACCAAGTTTTCAGATCTTATTGCTCAAGGTGCCAAAACAGATAAGGGATTCAAGGAAAGCCATGTCAATGCTGCTGCAAAGGAGCTACAAGCTTTCATCGGCCAGCCAGTGACATCTACTCAGGTGTACAACCACCTCCGCAAATGGCTAGCTAAGTGGGTGAAGGTGTGCAAGCTCAAGGATCTTAGTGGCGCCAACTGGGATGAAGATCTATGCATGATCACTCTTGCTCCTGAGCACTATGCTGGACGTGTGAAGGTATTAACTGAAACTGAACCATACTTGTTTGCTAACTATTTTTAAATAAAGAGGTTGCTAACTATTTCTGTCCCTTGGTGCAGGATCACGCCAAAGATGCAGAATTCCTCAATGCCCCCATTGCTAACTACCAGCAGATACAAACCATCTTTGGTTGTGGTGTGGCCACTGGTAGATTTGCAATGGGGTTCCAATGAAGCCCTTGGACAACCTGCTGCTGACCAAGACACCATGACTATGACAGTGAGGCACCTCCAGCACCCAAGGAAGATGGACCATCTCATAGGAACAAGGCTGATGACAAGAATAGTGGGAAAAGGAAGAGGTTGCTCAGTGAGGAAGATTCAGTGCTGCTAACTGGAGTTACAGATGCAATATGAGGACTGGGTGCTGCAGTGAGTGAAGGAAACCATTCAGAAGCAGCACTAGGGATCTATGAGGCTGTGATGGGGTGCAATAACTTCACCAGATCTGACAGGATGATATGTCTGGATTATTTGATGGGTCACAAAGGGCCAGCTATGGTGTTTGTGGGAATGGACCTAGAAGATAAGGAGCTGTGGTGCAGGACTTACCTGAACAAGATGTTTCAAGCCTGAAGAACCCACAAGTGTTGCAATGCATCCTATGAACCAGCAGTGCCCATTTTGATATCTATCTAATTATGTAGTAATGCAACATTTTATATGTGTGCTGTGGGTAGATCTTGGTAGCTGAAACATTTCTATGATCCTACCATTTCTATCTGTTTCATGATGCATTGTCAACTGGCACTAGTTGATTCTATGATCTGGTAGTAATTGAGAGTATTTGACATTGCTCTGTCTTTGCTGATTTTATGATTATGTGTTCTAGTACTTGATTATGTGATTCTATCTTATGTGTTTGTACTGGATCCCTAAATTTGGGTATGCATTTGTATGCAGTGGCAAAAATGAAGTGCTATGTTGTGTTCAAAGGGAGGGTACCAAGGGTGTCCAACCCCTGGATGGATTGCCATGCCCAGATTTCTGGGTTCTCAGGAAACTTGCACTGCAGCTATGGATCAAGAAAAGAAGATGAAGAAGCATATGCACAATATCAAGCTATGGAATCAGCAAAGAGGCTTGGCTATCTGGAACCTAATGGCAACGAAGGAAAGGGAGCTTAGGCATGTCAGGCAGTTTACCATCAAGGATGTCATTGTCTGTGTTCTAGTGATAGTGGTGCTAATTCAGTCCTACCTTCTATACAAGGAATAGAACTGAGTTTCTTAGGTTGTTGTACCCAGATTTGCTATCATTTGAACTGGAATGTGTAACTAATTAGTCATTGAGTAGCATGTACCTGGATTCAATTGATGGTAGTGTGTGCTCTAATAATGCAACTTTAGTTCTTATAATTTGAAGAATACAAATGAGTCATTTACAACATGCACAGTATAATTGTATCATTGCAAAATAGGGAATTGGACTTCAACAGGCATCATTGCATCAAACTAGTAAGTATCAGTTGCATTTACAAAAGAGGTGCACCAATCAGTTTAGAAAAATTGAGACGGGCACAACCAAAACAAGCCAACTTATGGCATTCATCAGGTGAGCGGTAGCACACTCCATCAGTACCATTTGACACCATTACATCTCACTTCAGGTGCCAACACTGTATCAGCAAAAGAACTAGACTATTCCAAGTTCCAACTACCATACTAAAAGCTAATAGCTAAGACTAATTGAGTCACCACAACTACCAGGTCCCAACTACCATACTTGAACACACTACTAGCTAACTAGACTAACAGGTAGCAGACCAGGATGACATCCAAAAGTTGGCCTTGAAGAAGAAGGCAACCAGCAGAAAGATGATGATTCCCAACAGGCAATAGATGAGGAACATGAGCTTGCTCTTGTCGATGGTAGCAACGACAGCCTTCCTGTGATAAGTTGAACACACGCATTGTGCCACCCTCTTAGTGCGGTTCAGTTCCTCCTTCAGGGCTACTCTTGCATCTATGGCAATGCCATTGAGGTTGAAGGCATCGTGCAGAGCTTCTATTGCCCTTGCCTCTGCACGCTTGGCTGATTTCAGCTGCTTCCAAACCTCCTTGAAGCTATCCTAGGCACGATCAGGAAATGATTCATCAAGCCACTCCACATACTGACACATTTCCATTTCTTCCTACTCGGAGCAAAGACAAGTGTTAGACAAATAGCAGTACTTGTGTTAGTTGCGAACAAACTGAAAATAAGTTCAGTAGTTGGTGAAACCTGAATGGGACAACCCAAGAATCGGCGGCCACTGTTCTTCCCACCCCAACACTTCTTCAGGATAGCATGACGTCCATGTTCGCACTTGCGAAGCCTCACAACATCCGGTCCAATCAAACTCATTGACAGCATCAGGGATTGAAGTGTCACTATTCTTCCATTGAAAAAAGGGGAAAATTTTAAAATTGCACTAAATAATCAAACGATTTCGTTATAAACGATCAATTCAACTCTAATTTCGGATCCACAGCATCAAACTTATGAATCTTGGAAGGGAAATCCGTCATTTGGCCCTCAAATTCGCAATCTTTTGTGAGTCGGCTAAAACCCTAGGGGCGAGGCGGACATGAATCGTACCTGAGAGTCAGCAATCTCGTGGCTTGCGCTGTCGTCGGAGGAGTCCATGGCATCGTCTTCCTCAGTCTGCGCCGATGGGCTCTAGGACTGACGGTCTGGCGACGGGGAACGAGTTGGCGGAGAGCGCGGCGGCCCGTCGGAATCGGAGACACAGGGGCATAGAGCGCCACCCATGCACCGGCGTGCACGGCAGCACCCGCCACCGCCCTCGCTAGAAATTGCCATCGGAAACCCTCGGACTTCCTCGACAACGACGGAAGCGAGGGAGGAGAGGGAAGACGAGAGGGACACGAGTGGTGAGTGAGAGGTGAGACTGAAGGAGTGGGAGAGCGGCACGGTATAAATAGACGAGTACGAGCGTCGGTGGTAATGTTACCAAAGGAAAGAACACAGTAGTTACACCCCACTCTGACCAAGCAGCCGAACAAACCCACTCCACTAGTGCAGCCACGACCTGGCCACCCACACAAACACAAATATAGCTAAACCAGTTTAGAGATAGACATGCAATCAAACACACCCATATTAACTAGGTGAGAGCAGATTAAGGCTGATCGTAGCGAGGCAACTAATAAACATACCTTAAGCGTGTTTCGGATTGGTGGCTTGTACAGAGACGAGTGGTTTAGGTTAACCGAAGCCGAGCCAAAAGAGACACCGTGGACGTGTCCATCCGCCGCGGACCCGTCCGCACGGCCGCACCCGACCCCGATTCGTCAACAGACCCGCACGACGAAGCAAACAGAGGCATCCCACCCTTCTGCTTTCCGCCGTTTCCTCTCCCGACTCTCTCCTCGCCGGGCGCCGGCAACGGCCGCGGAGGAGTAGGAGGAACAGAGACCGATCGAGGCGGCGGTGGCTGCAGCTGCTGAGGCGATGGGTGATCACGAGGCGCGCGGTGACGACTTCGAGAAGAAGGCGGAGAAGAAGCTCTCGGGCTGGGGCCTCTTCAGCTCCAAGTACGAGGACGCCGCGGACCTCTTCGACAAGGCTGCGAACTCCTTCAAGCTCGCCAAGAACTGTGAGCGCTCCTGGCTGCCCCTGCCCAGATCCCCCTCCGCGCCCCCCCCCCCCCCCCCCCCCCCCCCCCCCCCCCCCCCCCCCACCCCCACCCATTTGCTTTTTCCCCAATTGGTTATGATGAGTCGTTTGGTGGCCCTGCCGCCAGATCTGTCAGCCGATCGGGCGTCAGGATCGTTAGCTGCTTAGTTTGGCAAACTAGCGGATGGGTTGGATCCGGGGTGGATCTTGGGTTGCGGATCTACGGCCGAGCCGCGTGATCTTTGATGCACTAGGTTTCGTCTGAGGATGTTGCTTCCATATGAGTACACAGATTGTGCTTTTGCTTCCTTATCTCTGAACTTTGTTTAGGTGGTCTGGCCCGAAAAGGGTCGGGCCTGGTGTATCCTGCTCCCTCTTTCCATTTCAGATCAGATTGTTTCATTTATTTTTCCTGAGTATTTATCCAATTATATTTCTTTGATAGGATTTTTGCTGATTCACATAATTCACTGGGACAGAGAACTTGGCGCATAATAGATGTTTATGTTTATAGTCATCTCATTGTAGTGTTGATTGGGCTGACAGCACTGGTATGCTTGAATTGCTGTAGTATATATGGGATCCGTGGACTGCATGAAAGAATAGAATAAAATTTTGTTTCGGAGATTGATTATAAATTGATGTGGGTCATTTCAGTGTGCCTTGACTTTATTATTTTCAGTGACTAAAATCACTTTACTGTTCAGGGAGCAGAGCTGCATCAGTGTACATCAAGATTGCTAACTGTCATTTGAAGGTTGGTTCATTGGTTTGCTTATGTTTTGGGTTATTAGTTTGTCATCTTCACAAATCATGCTGTGGAAACAAGATGATGCTATGGTGCTTATCATTTTGCCGAACAGGGAGATAGCAAGCACGAGGTTGCCTCAGCGTATGTCGAGGCAGCAGATTGCTACAAAAAGTTCTCACCTCAGGGTACCTCCACTTTCTGAGTATCATGCACTCTACTGTTAATTGTCTGTGATTTTTTATTCTTTATCTTGCTATAATTCATGTAATATAATACTCGCATGTTCTTAGTGTTGTCTTCTGTGAACCACAGAATGTCATTCTACCATATTATGCTGCCCTTCTGCTTGCTTAATGTTGAGTTGACTGCCTTTTTTCCTGTTGTTAGCCATCTATTGGTTCTATTGTCTGAACTATGTGGCGTATTTCTTTCAATGATTGCATTTTTTCTATAACATGCATGAGAGCTGCATATCATTTCATTAACAAGAGAGGGAGAGGAAGAGGGAGAGGGAGAGGGGGTAGAACTCTTAAAACCTCAGCCCACAAACAAAACACCCACTCCACCTGATTCGTGGCAAGAAATAGCCTGTGATAGGATGAAATGACCTGAGACAACCTATAACAAAGGATCACCTGGCCCCATGACGACCTGAGACAATCTATAACAAAGGATCACCTGGCCCCATGAAAGGACCTGAGGCAACCTATAACAAAGGATCACCTGACCCCATGAAACGACCTTAGGAGCAATTCTTGTAGGCATACTACACCAGCTGAATCTGAACATCTGGGCTCGCACCATTGAAAACACAATCATTTCGGTGTTTTCAGATTTCCCAAGCAAAGGGTGATGAGAGAATTCAGCCCTTTCCTGTCCTTTTGCACTTGCTTCATGGTTTGGAACCACCAACATGACAAATGATTAGGATTGGTCTGTGGACAAATAGAACTCAAACCTAGCTTCAGCCTTCAAGAATATGAGGTGCCACACCTGCTGAGCAAAGACTAAGACACATGCTGTACAGATTCGCTGTCCTTCAAACCTAACTTCACAAGTTCAAGTGAAGGATTCACACGTCTTTTTTTTTCCTTGAAAACGCAGTAGAGCTGTATATCGTTAATATTAAGATGAAAGAAAAGGGATAAGATCCCTTAAAAAAACACCCCCAGACCCACATTAATAAGATACACTTTAAATGTACACTTTCAATTCACACCATCAAACAATCTGTAATTTTTAGCATTTTGTTTATTGACAATTACACAAAAAAAAACTCAGACATGTGGGTGGGTAAGACAGTCCCTGGGCATTTTGCTAAGAAGACATTGTCACACAAGTCGATAAAATCCGTGAACCCTTACCCCACGCATACAATGCGGCACTATAGCCCATGTGAGAACGACCATGACCTGGAATGAACCATAGACATGTGCTTTGCATGGGACAGACAAGGGGATTTCTTTTAACCCCAGCCTGAAATTTGCTTCCACGTGGAGTTGAACCCAGGACCTGAGGAGTGTCACTAGAGCCACCTGACCAACTCAGCTAGAGGCTCATTCGCATAACATAATAGCCAACTTGAGCTCCTTACCTGGTGTCGGGTACCATAAAACGGGGTACTCCAAGTGTACACCAAAAGGGGCACTTAAATCCCATCAACGACAAAGATAGAGGGTAAGCCATGAGCTCATCACCAGCCCCGTCCGAGCCGACCCGGCTCTCTGCATTGCCTCAGGCCTCTCACGGGAGGTCTCGGCGTCCTAACGCAATTTCCGCCTCGCGCGAGGCCTCTCACGGAAGGCCTCAGCAAGGAGTCCAATCTCCGTCTCGCGCGAGGCCTTATTCTCCGTATCGCTCGAGGCCGGCTCGTCCATAGCCCGTCGCCCCCGCCTCGACCGGTCTTCCCGACAGCACGTCATGTCCCATTAATACGTCTAACCACTCCCGCAACTCAGCCGGACGACGGCTCGACATCGCGGAATGGCCGACGGGACATGAGGTCGCATCAGTGCCATACTGGCTAAGACAGGGCACGGCGGGGATTACCGGCCACTGTATTCTGACGCTGTGCCCACGATCCGCGCCCGCACTACACTGTGCCCCGCGATCCCCGCCTCGAAAACAACACGACATGGGCAGCCTGGCCCGGGTCATCATCGCCTCCTAACTAGCACACCAGATCAACCGCTCCTTCCGGGCCTCGGCACTCTACACCAGGGTCTCGGCTATCTCGGGATTCGTGTCTGCCGAGACCCCCCACCACGGTGCGGCCTCGGCACCAACCGAGCCTCGGCCTCACGCACAGTCAATCCACAGCGACCCGCACGCTGACCGCCGCACCCGCTCCGAGGCAGCCCTGGAGCTCCCATGACGCACAGGATCGGATGTGACCAGCACGCCGCCCCAGTGCCCCAAGGACGGACCACTCCGACGACTACTCCACCACAGGAACAGGCTACAGGGCTCGGACACGCCACCTCTATTCCCACGACGCCGTATAGTTAGCACATGTACTACCCTTGTCCTCCCTTCAAACTATAAAAGGAAAGGACTGTAACACACGCACTACCTTGCCGCTTGAGAGCAACGTCTCAAGCAGCCCGCATCACTCCCCACCGAGACCTGGGACTAGCTCCCTCTCTCACTTAGCTTGTAACCCCCTACTACAAGTACTTCGGTGCAAGGAATACAAGATCAATCTCTCAGACTAGACGTAGGGCTCGAACCGCCTAAACCAGTATAAACCTTGTGTCTCTTTGCATTGCCATCCGGAATCGGGAACACGCAGGATAAATTCACTAGTTGGTTGAGGACCCCCCGGTCCAAAACACCGACAGTTGGCGCTCCAGGTAGGGGATTCTGTGTGTCAATTTCGTCATCCCAACAAGTTCCGGATGGCAGACCCCGTACGACCGTTGCGTCTTGGCACGGTGGTTTGGTTTGGGAGCCTTGAGTTCATGTCTCTAGGGCACGAGTACGACATGGTACTTCTCACACCCTGAGCCCCGCCTGCCGACGACGACGTCACGCACCGTTCTCGCCGCGCTCGCCAGGCGCGACGCGAGCAGGATCACCCCGATGCCACGCAAACCCAGGGCGACTCGCCGCTCTCCGCCGGCATCCCACGACCAGCTGTTGGCGCAGGGTCCCTGGTTGGGGATCTGTCTAGCCTGAGCATGGACAAGGGAAAAACGCCGGTGGCGCCCGGCGACGCCCCGACATCAAGCTCCGCTCCACCACTCTATAAGGAGCCAACTCCGGTAGAGCAGAGCCCGGCCACGGCACTATCTCCATACCCCTTCGGGTTGAGAAATGCCGCCGCATCTTATGCTTACGCCTACGCTTCCGCTCACACGGATCTCTCGGAGCGTTGCCAGCGCTTCGCTTTCAACTTCGACACCGCCACGTCGACCCACACCCACGCCAACTCCTCGGAGGAGGACGAGGCATGGGCCGGAGTGGATTTCTCCGACTTCCACGACCACGAGACCATGCGTCGCTTCTTGGCCGCAAGCGATTATTGCTTTGGCTACTCCGATTCTGACGATGAAGGTACTTACGATCCCACTCGTGAGTGCTTCCACGTCGGACTTGGGATGCCAAGCACGGGCGACGAGGACGAGGGGGCAGACAACCACACTCCGCTTCATCAGGGAACGGGCGATGCTACGCCTTCGCGCATTGTCCCACCCGCCGCGCGGAACGAGAACCTTGCCCTCGGAAAATTCCGGCGCCCGGACCTGGAACAACTCCGCGAGCTTCAGGCCAAGGTCGAGCAAGATCGACTCCTTCTGCAACAACTCCGAAGCACTCTCGAGCAGGAGCAGCAAGGCCGCGGTGACGGCGGAGGAGCCCGGTGACGGGCTCGCGACGTGCACCATCGCATCAACGACGACGAAGGTGATGATCGTCCCCCAATCTTCAATCGCGCTAGCCAGAATGTCGCGGCTGCGGCGATGCTAGTGCGCTCGATGCCCGAGCCCTCCACCACGGAGGGACGACGGGTTCGCGGCGAGCTCCAGGATCTCCTCGAGACTGCCGCGGTGCAGCAGGCTGAGAGTTCCGCCTCCCAGCGGCGCGGTGCCGTCTCGGACCTCCCCTCAACACCGCATCGGCAGGATAGGGAGGCCTCGGTTCGTCCCGAGCCTGCTCGGGCGTCGACCATCAACAGGGTCCCCCCGGTCCACGACCGCCTCGACAACCGACACGAGGCCTAGGGCGACCACGAGGTGATCAGCCAGCGACGGCGCCACGACGGGGAGGGGCCCGCTCGAGGCTACCATCCGCACCGAGGCGGCCGATATGACAGTGAGGAAGACCGTAGTCCTTCTCCTGAACCACCTGGCCCTCGAGTCTTCAGTAGAGCCATCCGCAATGCTCAGTTTCCAGCCCGGTTTCACCAGCCAGCCAATCTCACCAAGTATAGTGGCGAGACCAACCCCAAGCTCTGGCTTGCCGATTACCGCCTGGCTTGTCAGCTAGGCGGCGTAGACGATGACCGGCTCATCATCCGCAACCTCCCCTTGCTCTTATCAGACTCAGCGCGAGCTTGGCTCGAGCACCTTCCTCCCTCTCAGATCCACGACTGGTGCGACTTGGTTCGGATCTTCGTCGGGAATTTCCAGGGCACATACGTGCGCCCTGGAAACTCCTGGGACCTTAAGAGTTGTCGTCAGAAACTAGACGAGTCCCTCCGGGACTTCATCCGGCGCTTCTCTAAACAGTGCACCGAGTTGCCCAGCGTCGGAGACTCAGAGATCGTCCAGGCCTTTCTCTCTGGCACAACTTGCCGAGACTTGGTCCGAGAATTAGGCCGGAACGTGCCGCGTTCGGCCGCCGCGCTCCTCGACATGGCCACCAATTTCGCCTCAGGCGAGGAGGCTGTAGGGGCCACCTCCCCCACGGACGACGCCAAGGGGAAGCGGAGGGATGAGGCCCCCGAGGCCTCGGTTCCCCGCCTCCCCAAAAGGAAGAAGGATTGCCAGGGAAAGCGGGCCGTCCTCGAGACCGATATGGTCGCGGCCGCAGAACGCAAGAATCCCCGAGGCCCCCGGGGCCCCAGACCTTTCGACGACATGCTTAAGAAACCCTGCCCTTACCACCAAGGCTCGGTCAAGCACGCCCTCGAGGATTGCTCCATGCTACGGCGTTACTACGCCAGGCTCGGGCTCCCCGATGACGACGCCAAGCAGAAGGGCGCCGGCGACCGGGACGATGACAAGGACGATGGGTTCCCCGAGGTACACAACGCCTTCATGATCTTCGGCGGACCCTCGGCGTGCCTTACGGCGCGGCAGCGAAAGAGGGAACGCTGAGAGGTCTTCTCGGTCAAAGTGGCCACTCCACGGTATCTCGACTGGTCTTGGGAGGCGATCACCTCTGATCGAGACGACCACCCCGACCATGTTCCGAATCCCGGGCAGTACCCACTTGTTGTCGACCCGATCATCGGCAACACCTGACTCTCCAAGGTGTTGATGGACGGAGGCAGCGGCCTCAATATCCTATACTCCAACACCCTGGAGCTCTTGGAGATCGACCGATCGAGGCTCCGAGGCGACGCCGCACCCTTCCACGGCATCGTGCCAGGGAAACGCACGCGACCCCTCGGGCGCATCGACCTTCCCGTCTGCTTCGGCACCCCCTCCAACTACCGCAAGGAAGTCCTTACCTTCGAGGTGGTCGGGTTCGGGGGAACCTACCACGCCATCCTGGGGCGGCCGTGCTACGCCAAGTTTATGGCAGTCCCCAACTATACCTACCTCAAGCTCAAGATGCCAGGCCCCAGCGGTATCATCACGATTGAGTCCACGTACGAACATGCATACGACTGCGACGTCGAGTGCATCGAGTACGCCGAGGCTCTTGCGGAGGCCGAGACCCTCATCGCCAACCTCGACCAACTCAGTGGCGAGGCGCCTGACTCCAAGCGTCGCGCAGGGGCGTTAGAGCCCACAGAGGCCATCAAGCTCGTCCCGGTCGACCCCGCCTGTCCCGACGACCGGGCGCTAAGGATCAGCGCCACCCTCGACATCAAATAGGAAGCCGTGCTCGTTGACTTCCTCCATGCGAATGCCGACATATTCGCATGGAGTCCCTCGGACATGCCGGGCATACCGAGGGAGGTCGCCGAGCATGCCTTGGACATCCGGGCCGGCTCTAGACCGGTGAAGCAACGCCTGCGCCGCTTCAACGAGGAAAAGCGTAGGGCCATCGGTGAGGAGGTGCAGAAACTCTTGGCGGCCGGGTTCATCAAGGAAGTGTCCCACCCAGAGTGGTTGGCTAACCCCGTGTTAGTTAAGAAGAAAAATGGGAAATGGAGGATGTGTGTAGACTACATCGGTTTGAACAAAGCCTGTCCAAAAGTCCCCTTCCCATTACCCCGAATCGATCAGATCGTTGACTCCACTATGGGGTGCGAGACCCTGTCTTTCCTTGATGCGTATTCTGGTTACCATCAAATCAAGATGAAAGAGTCCGACCAGCTTGCGACTTCTTTCATCACCCCATTCGGCATGTACTGCTATGTGACTATGCCTTTCGGCCTCAGAAACGCAGGGGCCACGTACCAGCGGTGCATGACTTAGGTCTTTGGCGACCACATTGGGCGGACCGTCGAGGCCTATGTGGACGACATCGTGGTCAAGACCAGAAAGGCCGAGGATCTCGTCAACGACTTGAGGATAGCCTTCAAATGCCTTAGGAGAGAAGGGCATCAAGCTCAATCCCGAGAAGTGTGTGTTCGGGGTCCCCCGAGGCATGCTCTTGGGATTCATAGTCTCGGAACGCGGCATCGAAGCCAACCCAGAGAAGGTCTCGGCCATAACCAGCATAGGACCAATCAGAGACCTCAAGGGAGTACAGAGGGTCATGGGATGTCTTGCGGCCCTGAGCCGCTTCATCTCGCGCCTCGGCGAAAAAGGCTTGCCTCTGTACCGACTCTTGAGAAAATCCGAGCGTTTTTCTTGGACGCCCGAGGCCGAAGAGGCCCTCGACAGACTCAAAGCGCTGCTCACAAATCCTCCCGTCCTGGTACCCCCAGGTCAGGGACGAGGCCCTCTTACTCTACGTCGCCGCAACGACCCAAGTGGTCAGCGTTGCCGTAGTAGTAGAAAGGCAGGAAGAGGGGCATGCTCTACCCACCCAACGACCTGTTTACTTCATCAGCGAGGTGCTCTCCGAGACCAAAACGCTGCTACCCCCACATCTAGAAGCTGGTCTACGCTGTAGTCCTGGCCCGGCGCAAGCTGCGTCACTACTTCGAGTCTCACCCAGTGACTGTGGTATCGTCTTTCCCTTTGGGAGAGATAGTCCATAACCTGTCTTCAGGCAGGATAGCCAAGTGGGCCGTCGAGCTTATGGGGGAAGCCTTGACTTTTACGCCTCGGAAAGCAATTAAGTCTCAGGTCTTGGCCGATTTTGTAGCTGAGTGGACCGACACCCAACTACCACCTGCTCAAGTCCAGACAGAATGCTGGACCATGTACTTTGACGGGTCTCTGATGAAGACCGGGGCAGGCGCGGGTCTCCTCTTCGTCTCACCCCTCGGAGTACACATGCGCTACATGGTGCGGCTCCACTTCGCCGCCTCCAACAACGTGGCCGAGTACGAGGCCCTCGTCAACGGCTTGCAAGTCGCCATCGAACTTGGGGTACAGCGTCTTGACGTCCGGGGTGACTCGCAGCTCGTCGTCGATCAGGTCATGAAGGAGTCAAATTGCCTCGACCCCAAAATGGAGGCTTACTGCAAGTTGGTGCGTCGCCTAGAAGACAAGTTCGACGGTCTCGAACTAAACCACATCGCGCAGAAGTACAACGAGGCCGCCGACGAACTGGCAAAGATGGCCTCGGCACGGGCTCCGGTCCCCCCGAACGCCTTTGCCAGGGACCTCCACGAACCTTCCATTGACTACACCTTGGTAACGGAGGAGGGCCCACCTGTGGAATCCGTGGCAGGGCTCGACGCCCCCTCTACTGCCGAGACCCCCTCGACCAAGCCCGAGGTCATGGAAGTCAACACCGAGCCTTCGCAGACCGACCAGGACGCGGATTGGCGAATCGCGTTCCTCGATTGGTTTGATCGGGGGGAGCTTCCTAGTGACAGGACCGAAGCCCGACGGCTTGCGCGCCGAGCCAAGACTTACGTTCTCTGCAATGACGAATTGTATAGGCTGAAGTCCCTCCGGTGTCCTCCAACGATGTATCACTGCTGAGGCGGGCCGAGCCCTGCTTCGGGACTTGCACGCAGGGGCCTGCGGGCTCGGACGCTCGTGGGAAACGCTTTCCGCCAAGGGTTCTACTGGCCGACGGCGGTCGCCGACGCCACCAAGCTAGTACGCTCCTACGAACGATGCCAGTACTACGCTCGGTAGACGCATCTCCCAGCCCTGGCCCTCCAAACCATCCCCATCACGTGGCCGTTCGCCGTGTGGGGGCTCGACAGGGTCGGGCCTCTGCAAAAGGCCCCCGGGGGCTGCACCCATCTACTGGTATCAATCGACAAGTTCTCCAAATGGATTGAGGCTCGTCCGATCAGTCGAATTAAATCCGAGTAAGCGGTGCTGTTCTTCATCGACATTATCCACAGGTTTGGGGTTCCTAACACCATCATCACCGACAACGGGACACAGTTCACCGGCAAAAAGTTCTTGACGTTTTGCGACGACCACCACATCCGTGTGGCCTGGTCGGCTGTAGTACACCCAAGGACCAACGGCCAAGTAGAACGTGCCAACGGCATGATCCTACAAGGCCTCAAGCCAAGAATTTACAACCGGTTGAAGAAGTTTGGCAAGAAATGGCTCGCCGAACTCCCATCAGTCATATGGAGCCTGAGGAACACTCCAAGCCGAGCCACGGGGTTCACGCCTTTCTTCCTGGTCTATGGGGCCGAGGCCATTCTCCCCACTGACTTGGAATATGGTTCCTCAAGGCTACAAACCTATAACGAACAAAGTAACCGCACCACCCGAGAGGACGCCCTCGACCAATTGGAGGAAGCCCGAGACGTCGTGCTGCTACACTCGGCTAAATACCAGCAGACCCTACGGCGCTATCAGGCCCGACGCGTCCGAGGCCGAGACTTGAAGGTAGGCGATCTGGTGTTGAGGCTAGCATAGAGCAACAAGGGCCGCCACAAGCTGACCCCGCCATGGGAAGGACCGTACATCATCGCCCAAGTACTGAAGCCCGAGACCTACAAGCTAGCCAACGAGAAGGGCGAAATCTTCACCAACGCTTGGAACATAGAACAGCTACGTCGCTTTTATCCTTAAAATTCCAAGCATTGTATATATTTCTTCTCGAAATACAATTGAAACCCGTTTTTAGTTCTAATTTTTCGAGAAGTTCCCCGAGCCTATCGTTGGTCTCGGCAATACGATGACACTGTAAGGGAGACTCAGCTCTGCCTCCGCAGAACCAAATCTCCCTTGGGGGCTAGATGGGGCATTCCCCCTAAAGTCCCACGCACCATTTTTTAGTCGTCGTTTGAAAAAATTCCTACGCCAAACCCTCTAGCACGCTCTGACGAATCGGTTGCGGAAAACCCAAGGACCAAAAGCCCGTTTTAAGGCCAGAAGGTCGGTAGAGTCGCGAGACAGCCTAAGCCTCCGGGCTACGGCGCTCCCTCACCACCTTTCGCCCAAGGGATGACTTAGGCTCCAAAGGGGTTTCTTGTAAAGAAATCAGATCGGAGACAACAAGAGGGCAGAGGCTCGGAAATACAAGACAAACGATTAAAGAAACACGAGTACTTTAAAAAGAAGCCTCGGTGGCCACAAGCGTTACGATACAAATCTAATTCCTACTCTATTTACATGGCCACCTGGGCCCAGGTCAAGGCTCAGCACCTCCGGCATCGGCAGACGGCGGGGGAGGGACCACCTCTCCTCTTCAAACAACGTTGCCAACGCGGTGCCAGGGCCTTCCGCCGCCTCCAACAGCTTCGTCACCACCTCGTCGGCCTCACCGTCATCATCGGGCAAGACATAGCCATCGCTGATGGCTTGAAGGTCGACACCAACGTAGTGCGAGGCGATGACGGCCAGTGCGCGCTTGACGTCCGTGTGCAGCGCTCCTCGGAGCCGCTCACGCACTTGACCGCTCAGTGCAGTCAGACGGCTCCCAAGGGAGCTGCCTGACTGAACCCCTTCGACCGCCAGGGCGTCGCAGGCGGCACAGGCGGCACTCTTCAGCGCCTCGTGCTCCCCGATCTCGGTCTCGAGCACCGTCTGCACCGCGCTGGAAGCCTCGGCTGCCCGAGTAACCTCCGCCTCTGACTCTGCACCACGGAAAAACAGGAATGAGGTTGAGCGAGGGAAAAAACAACCTAAATTAGGGGCGGAAGCCTACGGAACTCACCCTTGGCCTTCTGCTCCCAGCGTCGGGTCTCGACCTGACAGGCCTCGGCTTTCTCCTTCCAGCGCTAGGGCCTCGGCCCGGGAAGCCTCGGCCTTCTCCTTCAGGCGCTGGGCCTCGACCCGAGAAGCCTCGGCCGCCCTGGAAGCTTTACTCCCCAGCTTTGCGTCACACAAGGAAGTTAGGGAACGAACATAAGGAAAAGAAAATACAACAAGGGGACTAGGACTCACCCTCGGCCGTCCCCCTCCAAACCACAGCCTCGGTTCGCGAGGCCTCAGCTGCTGCAAGGGCCTCATCCAAAGCACCTTTTGTCAGCTGGTATGCACTCTGTTCCGCCCCTAGCTGCCCAGCAAGAGCCGTGGCCGAGGCCGTAGCTTCTACGGCTCGAGCCCTGAAGGCATCCCGATCACTGGCCGCGCGGGTGAGCTCCTCCAACTCCTTGACCCGCGCCGCCAGAGGGGCGAGCTGCTCCTGGGCCGTGGCCGCCTCGACCTTCGCGTCGGCACAACGAAGGCGGAGGTCCTCCACCTCTGCGCTCCGCGCCGACAGGAGCTCATTGGCGCCGGCAAGAAGGCCCTTCTGCCGCTGAAGTTGGTCCCAGACATCCCTCTCCCGGCGGAGGAAGACCGACTTCCCAAGAGATCGGGTCTCGAGCTCCTGGGGGAAACAGAACAGGGGTCAATCCCTACAGAGAAAGCCCGGAAAAAGACCACCGCATGGGAAAAGAAAGTACGAACCTGGGCGACTCCGGGCAAATCGTTGGCCACCACGGACAGCGTCGTCCGTAGAGACCGCTCCGCCAGCTGGCGGTACTGCTCGAACGTGTCCCAGCGACCGCCCTCGGCTGCGTCCTCGAGGGCAAACAGAGGCCCTGCCTCAGGATCATCCCGGCTTTGCCACAGGACACGCGGGTGGTTCCACCCGTGGGGTTCGGGTCGCACCCGCGCGAGGGCTAAGCTTCCCTCGCCCGGAGTTGGAACCGGCTGTTCCACGACACCGACCGCCTCGGCGTCGGCCATCTCTTGCGCCCGGGAAGTATCGTCTGAGGAGATCGGAAGAATCTCTACCTCCCGGGCGCTCTCTCGCAACGACGGCGGGCCCTGAACCAAGGGTGCCGCCAAGGCCTTCGCCGCCTTCATCTCCATTTCTGGGCTGGCAGGCCTGATCGCGTCAGGTTGGTGGTCCGGGGGTCGCCTCTGCCATCGTGGCCTCGGTGGTGGGGCTACGGCCTCGCCATCGTGGCTTGGTGGTCTCGGGGCTCCGGCTCCCTATCGTGGCCTCGGCGATCGCGAGGGCCCGGTGCTGCCGCGCGCCTCGTGTGCCGCCATCACCGTAAACCCGGCCTCGGTGGTCCGGCGGGGAAACCGGCACTCACGAGCCTGCGGGGGGAGCCTTTGTGTGGTCTCGGAGTGGGTCTTCCCTGATGCCTTTCGCTACGTGGGCCACCTCGTTGGCGCCAAGGTAGGCTCCGCAGGCCGCTTCCGGCTAAGGGACACATAGGTAGACAAACAAAGAACAACAGGCACTGGACCCACCAAAAATACACCTACTGAGTTCGCCGGCGCCTGCCGCAAGTCGGGGCGGCAGTCGCTCCGGTCCATGCGCCGTTGGTCTCAACGACCGGGGCCCTCGGTCCTGCTGGTGCAGTTGCGGCGGCACAACGGGAACCTCGGCCGCACCGACCACGCGCCTCGCCGTTCAGCGGCGGAGGAGGCGCTACCCCGGGTCAGCTCCTCCCAGGAGTGCTGGGCTGCTTGCCAACGCCCCGGGCACCACCTCCACTACGTCAGGGAGATGGTCCAGGGGACCTCGCCCCACCTCGCCCTCGTCATCCCCTGTCCGAGGCCTCCGTCGACAGCGACGGCGACGGGGATTCCTCCAACGGGAGACCATCTTTCCTTTGTTGACGGCGACGCTTGTCCAGCTCCTCGCGCGCGAGGATCTTCTTTGTGCGCTTCGCCGCCTTGGCGTCCTTTCCGTTTTTTTCTGCGCGTCGGCGTGCGCCCGGTTGATCGCCCGCCACCTCGCGTCCTCGGGAACAGGCGGCGGAGAGGAGCGCACGTCCCTCATCCCCTGCAGGAACGACGAACGCGCATAAAGGAACAAGAAGTAAGAAGAAACGGAGGAGGCTCGGGGGCTACAGCGGCACACGACTTATCAGCGAGAGGAACCCCTGCGACGGTCGCATCGCGATGGGGGTCAAGTTGCCTGCCCCTCAGCTTCGCCTCTACCGTCTCCCCCACCCGACGAAGAATTTCCTCGTCGGAAAGGGCGGAGGAGGACATCCGGATGCCCTCAATGGGCTCATCCCGGCTTCATCTCGAACAACCGCCTGCCGCCGAGCCATCAGTGGCAGCACCCTTCGGCGGTGGAAGGCAGCCATGACCACAGCCACGGTAAGGCCACAACCCCGTAGCCTCTCTCAGCCCCTCCAGAAGCGGCTTGCAGCTTGGGCTGGTCGTCCTTCGGGACGCCGTACTTCCACCTCTCCGGGCAACTCCCCACAATCCGCCCAGTGTAGGGGGGAAGTCCTCCGTCGTCGTTACGAAGGTAGAACCAGCTCGTGTACCACCGGCGATTGGATGACGCGAGCTGGGCCGGGATGTAGAGGTGCTGGCGGTCCTGGCGCACTTGGAGAGTGCAGCCGCCGGCCCTCGTCGCTTTCCTCGTGCCCGATGTGCCCGTCGGCTTAGTGGTGTGCCCCGCCCGGAAGAGATGGAGCCACAACTCCCAATGGGGAGCAATCCCCAAGTACCCCTCGCAGACGGCAACGAAGATGGCCGCCTGTGCGATGGAGTTGGGGTTGAAGTTGTGTAGCTCCACGCCATAGTAGTGCAGGGAGCGCCCTGCATGAACCTGATCCGCCGGGACGCCGAGGCCGCGCTCGTGAAAGGAGACGAAGCTCACGACGTAGCCGTCGCGAGGCCTCGGCTCTGGCTCGCCGTACGGAGTGATCCACTCCGGCCTGTTAGGGGTCCGTCACCGGACGAAGGAGTCCTGCCGTCGACGAGCGACTGGAGTGTCTCCACGGTAACGTCGGAAGGATCCCAGGGGTCCGCCTCGACAACAACGATGTCGCCGGCCATGAGTGCGGTGGAGGGATCGGATGCGGCGTTGAGTTTTTCTCTCTCTCACTCGCTTTCTCGCTTTCCCCCTGGCTCGCTCTCCTCCCTTCTTCCCGGCACCCGTTGCTCTAGCGACGGCTCGATGGAGGCAGAGCTAATGCAGGCAAGGTAAGGTGAGGAGGGGCGAGACTCTTCGAGTATTTATGCAGGGGGAAGGCGAAACGAACGGGCGATGAAATCGGGGAAGTTTCCCCTCGATCCGGCGTAGTTAACCACGATCCGATTTTGCCGCCCACACGCCCACTTCTTTCTCATTAATTACGGGAACAGTTACTTCCCATCAACCACGTCACGCTCGGCCACTACGGCAGCAGGCGTCGTTTCGCCTCCCCAGGAAACCGCCTCAAAAGGCGCGCCGCCCGTTGCCGAGCCGATTGGGAAGATATCCCCCCACCCTATTCCTTTCAGATGAAGGAACCGGACTTCGAGCCCGTTACGGTCCAGGGGTTCGAAGGCTGGGCCCTAGGGGTTTCGACAGCCGCCCTAGGATAACAGAGTCAGGGACGACCGCGGGCGAGCCTATACGGGGCTGAGGCCCAAGCAAGCGAAACGCTTGGGACGTCCCTAAAGTCGTGTCCGAGACTGGCAGGGAGGTCTCCGAATGGGATCCCACCGTAGGGAGGCACCGAGCCATCGAGGCCCAGCGAACGGCCTCGGCACCCACTAAGAGAAACCCTCCGGTACTTTTGGAGTGCGTCTCTGGATCGCTAGCCGTCCCCTAGCGAACGGGGCACGGGCCTCCACTCGGACTCACCCTGGTAACAGCTCACCGGAAGTGCCAACGCTCGTGCCCACCGAGGGTAGCCTAGCACATTCCACCCCGTGCAGAGGCTAGGGGGCTCTTCCTGCAATCTTGCCGAGACCTAGCGAACCCCGGTTCGCACTCGAGGGGGCTCGGCAAAACAATCCCCTCCTTCCGAGCGAAAAGGAAGTGCGAGGGTCGTACAAAAAGTCAGGGGAGCTCTTGACGGCCTCTCCTGCTCCGTGCGGAGGCTAGGGAGCCCTTCCTGCAACCTTGCCGAGACCAAGGCTCGCGCCCAAAGGGGCCTCGGCAAACAAACCCTCAAGCGCGAGGGGCAGTATAAAAAGCCAGGGGAGCTCCTGACGGCCCTCTCGCTCCACGCAGAGGCTAGGGGGCTCTTCCTACAACCTTGTCGAGACCCAGCGGCTCCTGGCTCGCACCCAAATGGGCTCGGCAAACAAACCCTTCGTCCGAACGAAAAGGATATGTGAGGGTCGAACAAAAAAGCCAGGGGACCCCTGACCGCCCTCTTGCTCCAGGCGGAGGCTCGGGGGCTCCTCCTGCACCCAAGACGAAGACAAACGATCTAAGCCCGCGCTAGAAGCTTCGTTACAAATACGATAAAGGACACCGAGCCCGTTACGGTCCAGGGGTTCTAAGGCTAGGCCCCCTGAGGTTTCGACAGCCGCTCCAGGGCAACAGAGTCAGGGACGACTATGGACGAGCCCATGAATGGCCGAGGCCCAAGCAAGCGAAACGCTTGGGACGCCCTAAGTCGTGTCCGAGACCGGCAGGGAGGTCTCCGAATGGGATCCCACCGTAGGGAGGCACCGAGCCACCGAGGCCCAGCGAACGGCCTCGGCACCCACTAGAGAAACCCTCTGGTACTCTTGGAGTGCGTCTCTGGACCGCTAGCCGTCCCCTAGCGAACGGGGCACGGGCCTCCACTCGAACCTACCCGATAACAGCTCACCGGAAGTGCCAACGCTCGTACACACCGAGGGTAGCCTGACACATTCCACCCCTCCTTCCGAGCGAAAAGGAAGCGTGAGGGTCGTACAAAAAGCCAGGGGAACCCCTGACGGACCTCTTGCTCCGTGCGGAGGCTAGGGGGCTCTTCCTGCGACCTTGCCGAGACCCCCGCGACCCGAACTCGCACTTGTGGGCTCGGCAAACACGATAAAAACTCCTCGCTCAAACATGAAAACGAAAAAAGCCCCTGGAGGAGTAACTCCACTCCTCCTAGGGCCTCGGGGGCTACACCCGGCGAGTGCGCTCGCGCGCACCCACCGAAACCTCAAGAAGCAAAACACAATCCCTACGGGAGTGACTGCAAGTCAAGTCTCGATAAACCCTCAGGGAGAGCGCACTCACTCCCCCTGAGGCTTGGGGGCTACTGTCGGGTACCATAAAACGGGGTACCCCAAGCGTACACCAAAAGGGGCACTTAAATCCCATCAATGACAAAGATAGAGGGTAAGCCATGAGCTCATCACCAGCCCTGTCCGAGCCCACCCGGCTCTCCGCATCGTCTCAGGCCTCTCATGGGAGGTCTCGGCGTCCTGACGCAATTTCTACCTCGCGCGAGGCCTCTCACGGAAGGCCTCGGCAAGGAGTCCAATCTCCGTCTCGCGCGAGGCCTTATTCTCCGTATCGCTCGAGGCCGGCTCATCCATAGCCCGTCGCCCCCGCCTCGACCGGTCTTCCCGACAGCACGTCATGTCCCATTAATACGTCTAACCACTCCCGCAACTCAGCCGGACGACGGCTCGACATCGCGGAATGGCCGACGGGACATGAGGTCGCATCAGTGCCATATTGGCTAAGACAGGGCACGGCGGGGATTACTGGCCACTGTATAGTTAGTACATGTACTACCCTTGTCCTCCCTTCAAACTATAAAAGGAAAGGACTTGGGCTATTTCTAGGGGGGGACAGGTTCTCACGAAGAACAACACTCTGTAACACGCGCACTACCTTGCCGCTTGAGAGCAACGTCTCAAGCAACCCGCATCACTCCCCACCGAGACCTGGGACTAGCTCCCTCTCTCACCTGGCTTGTAACCCCCTACTACAAGCACTTCGGTGCAAGGAATACAAGATCAATCTCTCAGACTGGACGTTGGGCTCGAACCGCCTGAACCAGTATAAACCTTGTGTCTCTTTGCATCACCATCCGGAATCGGGAACACGCAGGATAAATTCACTAGTTGGTTGAGGACCCCCCCGGTCCAAAACACCGACACCTGGCTTATCCACAAATTTATTTTCCTGCCATTGCTGACCTGCTATTTATATCCATTCTAGATCCTTATTGGCCATATGACTAGCATCCCCTCATCCAAAACTGAGATTCATGTGCAGCTGAGAATCAAACACATTAGGACTACTTGTGCTATATCTGTGATTGATAATCTTCTTGCACAATTGTTACTATCTTAATCATAAAAAGGCCATGAATTTGTATTGACATCTCAAATGTTAGGAATACTTGTGATTTAAATTGTTTCTTATGCATCCATAAGTTTGATTATTATTACATACCCTTGACCATGCTTAATCTCTACTCTTTTAGTCTTTTATGATTTTATTCATAGTCCCTTATGTTAACATGCTTAGCTAAGTAGCTAACTTGTGTACATTAACCCCTTAATTGCAGAAGCTGCGCAAGCGCTAAACCAGTCTGTTAATCTTTTCTTGGAAATTGGTAGGTTGAACATGGCTGCAAGATACAGCAAGGTGAATAAAGTTTTATTTTGTTTACAGATATGTTATTATATGCTACTATCTTGTTTTTACCTCAGGCTATTGGATTAATGAACTAAGATATCCAGCATTCTTCTTCTTTGTACTTTTTTTTTCCCAATAGAACTTATAAGTATATTTGAATGATGACCTGCTTCAGAAGGAAGGATGATTTGTTTCAAAAAGAAATATATCACTCACACTGCTGGAAATTTGATGCATTTTCAGGACATTGGTGAGATATATCAGCAAGAACAAGATTTAGAGAAGGCTACAGATTACCTGGAAAGGGCAGCTGACCTTTTTGACAGTGAGGGGCAGTCGTCTCAATCAAACACCATCAAACAGAAAGTAGCAGAAATTGCTGCTCAGTTGGAACAGTAAGATTAGCTTCATTTGTCTTATAGTAATTATATCATACTCTGACCCCATATGTAAGTTGTTTAGGGCATTGACATGGTCTCCAGCATGACAGTTTGATGTTTGACTTTTTTTTGTAAAAATATATTATTTTGAAACAGAGAAAGATACATACTATGAAAATATTTTCCATGATGAATCTATTAATCATGAGTTATCAATCTATGAAACTTTTTACAAATTGATTGATGGGTAAAGTTTAAAAAGTTTGACCAACTAGAATCCTAATGCAGCCTATATCTGGAATCGGAGGGATTGATATATATATTTTTGTTGTTGTGGGGTTCTTGACTTACATGTGATCAGCAATTTCATGCACCTGAGTGTGAACTGGGTATTATACCTCCTACTAGTAGTATTACTATTATTAATTCTCTTTTATTTCCATATTAGTTGCTCCTTTTTTACGGTGATCAGCAATTTCATTGTCTTTACTTACATGTCACCCGGTCTAATTTGATAAAATATTCTTAACACTGTAATCTGTCAACTTGATATGTTGTTTGGAAAACTGTGCTATCTCCCTGCTTTTGCCATTGGATCCCTGAATATGAAAATTATCAATGGAGTATATGTATATATTCAATAACTAGCAAGTACCCCGTGCAGTTGCACGGGCTAGAAAGCATATATATAAGTTTGGTAACTAAAACAGTAGAATACATGGAACATGTTAGAATTCGTAAATACCAGCACTCCGGAATTTAATCACATTGTGAAAGCTGTTCGTCATAAAATACAAATAGGGAAAAAGTTTGTCAATTGTTGGTTGTGCTTAGCCAATCTGTAATATATTCTAAGCAGAACATCTGGGAAACTGAAGGTACTGAGGGGGAAAAATAAGACATATGATAAATGTCAATTAGCTGAGAATAAACACAAGTGAAATGGTGACAACATTATGCTACCTGCAGTTCACTGGTCATACATCGACGAAATGCTAGTTTTCATACACAACATCCTTGGAAAGCAAAAAAAAAAAGAAAGATGCTTTGTTGTTGTTGTGTTAGCTCATATAGTTGAAATGTAGAAAGCACAGTTCCAAGTAGCTAAAACCTGACAAATGGGACATGGTTCAACACTTAATCTGATGATGGCGTGAGTTCATTCCTGACTTCCCGCAGCGGCTGCAGTCCCGGATGAAGGTTCACGACGTCTTGGGTGAGACAGATTGGGGTTGGTGGAGGGAGTGGGTACGGGCGAAGAGGACAGGGCTGGCCAAGGCAGCATGTAGTGGAGGGCTGTGAACAAAAAGATTTTAAAAAAAAACCTGTGGACCAATAAGCAAAAATGCAAATACAGTCAGCATATGACCGGTAGAGATGATATACTGCTGCAATTAATATTGCTGAATATTTATATATATGTTTATGGAATTGCCTAACCATAATTAAGAATAAAGGTCTTTTTCGCACATCACAGGCTTGTATATTGTTAGCAATGCAGATGTTCAATAAACAGGTAGATATGTGCATACACGGCATGTGTATGGTATTTTGTTTTGGTACATATTCATATGTAGTAGCAGTTTAAAAGCAAAAAAAGAGGAAAAAGTAAAGAACAACAGGTAGAACAGCGTTAGTATCCCAGGAACACCTGTTGTACTTTTTGACCAGTGTGTATGAACAGTAGTATAACAGTGTTAGTATTCCAGGGACATTTTACTTTTTGACCGGTGTGTTTATGAACCTATTTGTTCAAGGCTTAGTCTTCTGTCCATCATCAGGAAAATAGACAGGTAAGTTCACAGCTTAAGGCTCACCATTGAGTATAGAAGTAGGGAGATCATTTACAGAAACAACTGCCAATGGCATGGAGTTGCCGCCTAGAAAAACAAATAACTTCAGTTAGAGGGAAAAAATTAACTTTTACGTTTGACATAAGATAGCAAATGAAACAATTTATGCAGATCTCAGCTAAGGTGGAGGCCATTGCCTATTGATCGTTGTCAATGGTAAAGTAAATGTCCAGGGTAGGTTGTTGTCGTGCCTAAATAGGTCATAATTGTTATTATTTGCACCAAATGTGGATGGGTTATAGTCAGGTCAGCTAGCTTCGTTGCTGAAGTTTGTTGTATGCAAACCCAAAATATGCGTCGAGCATTCATATATAGTTCGTGCTTGGCAATTTGCGAGGAATCCTGAGATTATCATACATATTAATGTGAAAAGAAAGAAAGGTTCCGAAGCAAACCAATGATAAAACCAAATCAGTGTCAAGTTTTAGATTCTGAAACTCTATTCCATGTTAAAGTTCTTTCCACAAACCTTGAACGTGTAAGAGGAACACAAAGTAGATATGCTAAGCTGTTTGCCACAAATCGCTTAACTTACACATCGTTCCTCATACAGAACTAACCTAAACTCCTGAATTTAATAGAAGAAAGTAGAATGCTTCTGTGTAAAGTAACTATATATCGTGAAGCTGAACTTTTTTGTTTCGATTATCAAAACTGTTTAAGGATGGTATATAGAATCATAAACAAAATGTGCATATTCTTCTTGACAGCAGCACCAACATATCAGGCGGCTACATATTTGTAGGTAAACTAATTTGTATCTGCAATATATGGGCCTACATATCATCTAAGGCGAAACAATGCAATAGCAGTTCCAACATGATAAACCATAGCATTTGTCCTCGTTCTTCGTAGAGAATACTCCGAAGACCAGAATAACAATAAGTTACAACTTACAAAAGGCGCTGCCTCTGAAGTGGCATGTCTAAGTGCCCTTGCTACATTGCGCAGCTAACTAAAGCTTACAAAGAATCAATAGAAGGAAAAAAAGCAAACAGATAAGAAGCGATAATAAAGAGTAGCAGGTGGCACAACATGCAGGGAAAATAACAAAAATTATTACTTGTTCTAGTCGTCAATAGATATATATGAACAAAAACCACACATAGCTTGGCTTTAGTTCAGAACAACGTGCAAATAAATAAGGAAAGGAGCTAGGAAAAGCGACCAAACCTCTGCGTTGTTGCTAGAAAATATATCTCTTCCATACAGTGGCAATACTCTGTTAATAGGGAACGGAAAACTAATTTGGGTCTTTAATAAATATGCTTTACTGGTAACCAATGCAGGATGCAGAGTTTTAGCTGTAGCCATCATTAGGAAGAAAGAACACATATATGCTGATGGAAAAGAAAAGAGACTACTCACCTTAGGAGATTAGAAGGAAGAAGGAATTTATGGGCGTAGAAACCTTGCTCTATTTCTTCGTGATCTGTTATAATACACGAAGTGAGACTAGGCACTATATCCAAACCAAAAATAGCAAATATGCTGTACACTTGGCATCTGTCTTCTTCGATCCAGGAACTTTTCACCTGAAACTACACGGCTGCGGCCGTCGCGCAGGCCATGACCCAAGCCGGGGCAGCGGCATCCTCCCCCACTCCATCTTCGGCACCTTGGACCATCGTTGTGGACCCGTTCAACGGAGCCGAAGCCCATGCCACAGGGGGGGAGGAGCGCAGGGGAAAAAACATCGCGGCCGAGCTTCGACGAACCTCGCGGCTTCCGTCCCAAAACCCGCAGCGCCAGGGTCCCCCCTGTTGGCCCAGCTTGCGCTCCGCGACGCCATCTTGCAGGCACATCGTCATGGGGCGGAGCGGCCAACGCCGGACAGTCGGCCGTGCCGGGAGCGGCCGGGCACGACGCCGAGCAGAGGCAGTGCGGCCATGCGGGAGGCAACCGAGGGCGGGGCAAGTGCGGCGCGAGGTAGACGTGGAGGGTGCGCTGGAGGCCAAGGGAGGCACGAGGGAGGGAGGTAGAAGTGGAGGCGGGAGCAGCAGAGGCGGAAGCGCACCGTGGCGCCTGGAGCGGACTGTGGCGGTTGGGTTGCCCAGGACATTCTGGAAGGCTCCGTGGAGCTGGCGAGTTGCTGGTCGTTTACGCGAAATCGTAGGGACAGGAAAAGGCGATGACGTGGCTGCATCGGAGGAGAAAATGCAGTATAGGAATAAGGGTAATGGTAGATTTAATTCAGATTGTGGGTAACAAACTAGCAATATAATGTGTTCTTACATCTGAGCTACAGAATTCCTTTTAACATAATCTCAGCAATTTTGAAGGTGGAATTCATTTTCCTTTAAATTCTGTTTTTTCATGGATGACATACTTTGCCTCAATTTTTTTTTATGTAAAATCACAAATCCTGAAGCAAATCTGGTTGCTAGTGGATTGTGGCAGCTTGCAGATCAGCACTGGCTATATATGCTCTAGAAGTTATGAGGCTTATTGATCTGCCTATTATCATGTTTTGATTAGTTTTCTTTGTTTTTGTTCTTCTCTATTTCTCTATTTTCTGTTCAAATTGGCATACTTACACCAACAAACATGTTTTTTTCTTTGTTCAAGGTGCATGGCAGCTATCTGGTTGTTTCCATCATCTTTGTTTTTGTTTTTCATGCATACTTCATTATAGTAGTTTCAGGGTTACAATCTCTAGTGGTATTTCTTATGCAAATTTTAATACTTTTTTAGGTACCCAAAAGCAACTGAGATATTTGAAGCGATTGCTCGTCAGTCAATCAACAATAATCTTCTTAAGTATAGTGTCAGAGGAATTCTCCTTAATGCTGGCATCTGCCAACTATGTAGAGGTGATCCTGTTGCCATCATAAATTCATTGGAGCGATACCAGGTGTGTATTATTCTGTCATAAGACCCTAACCAGTTAATGTGTGCCTTGTTATCTTTATAAAGATGTTTGGTTACTATTTTGCAGGAAATTGACCCGACTTTCTCTGGGACACGTGAATACAAGCTTTTAGCTGTATGAATAATTATTTGCCCTTTTTTCCTTGACACTTTTTCATTGTATGCCTGACTTGAATACAACATCTCTAGTACCAATAATGAAATATAATTTTAAAATAAATCATCCAATCGTAAGCTATTTTTATTTCAGGATCTTGCTGCATCTATGGATGAAGGGGATGTTGCCAAATTCACTGATGCCATCAAAGAATTTGATAGCATGACACGTCTGGTATGTTCAGTTGCAGTCCCATGTTTTATTTTGAAGTTTCAAGTCATTGGTGGCTAACCTGTTTATTTGTAACTTAAATGCTTTCTAAGTGTATATAAACAGTAAAATGGATGGGAGTTAGCTTAATAAGACCTTAAGAATAAATACTTCCTCGGGTCAAAGTACTTGTGTTTGAATTTGTACGGTCATTGTATATCTACGATTACTAATTTGTAATTTCTTCTTGAATATATTCTTAAAATCCTTCGAGTCTGATTTTGCAAATATATTTGAATAAATTTTGCAAGTATATTCTTAAAGGTACATTCTTAAAGACAAAAGATTTATTCAAACCTTAAAAACTACAAACATCAACAACTTTTACCTTTGTAGACATGTAAAACTTGTTGATATTTGTAGTTTTTAAGGTTTGAATAAATCTTTGTCTTAAAAAAATGTATTTTTATGACTGGAGGCAGTATACAATTAACCTGATAAAGGAAATCTAGATTTGGCTGGAAAAATGTCTATGGCACATGGTATTCTACTGTTTCTCCAGTCACCAACCTCACAGTGCAGGATGCCAGTGTTTTATTCTGCATTGGACGTCAACCTACCTCAACATAAAAGAGTTTTAAGGGCAATAGTTACTCTAGGATTCTCAACCTTCTATAACATGCTAAATCATGAGGTTCTTCTGCAACATGATTGCCGCAATGCATTCTCTGAGATAACGTCATAAACTTAGAAACTGCTCCAAAAGGGATTAATGGACACAATATGTAGTATTTTATGTGGTCCTTTTCTGTTTTCTCCCCTCAAATCTGTCATATATTGTGTCAGGATCCTTGGAAAACCACCCTGCTGCTCAGGGCGAAGAATGAGCTGAAGAAAAAGGAGGACGACCTTACATAAGTATTGTTTTGTAAAAAATGGTACGATATGTTTTGGTTTGTGCCTCCATTGCATTGGAGGCCACGTGTTCCTTACAAACGAGCATGATGAAATTAATCGCAGGTCTGGTTGTACAGAACGTCAATTTGGGTTGTCCTGTTCATGTGACTGCCAGTTTCGTTGACTTAATGATTTGCTGTCAGATTGAAAATTAGTACCGAATGCTTGTTTCTGCGGTTCCTGTTCTTTTCAAATCTCAAGACCTTATTTGCTATTGTAGTTCTATACCTCATTAATGATCTAAGCGGTTTCCACTGGATTGTATCACCGGTCTGCAAATGTACCAGCTTTACCAAGTGAATTCAACTGTTCAAAATCGCTGCTGTTGTTAAATTACTGTTACTTATCCCTCCGTGCATGAACTGTTGCCCATTTTTAACGGTTTTAAATCATGGTTAAGGTCCTGTTCGCTGGTCTTGAAATTGGTAGAAAAATATTGTTCTGACTTGAATTGTTGTGAGAGAAAAATACTGTTTTGTCTGAAAAAAAAAGTTGACCAAATTAAATATGGTGTAAGCCGAATAGGACTAAGACGTCCTGATGGATTCCATATAAATCCTAAATCCCCTTAAAAAACTAATTTGGACTCCTTTACTACGCTGCCTCTTGCCCGACAGATCTGCTGTGGAGGTGGAGGTGGAGTGTTTGGGCCACGTGCTTTGAGTGCTAGAGAGGCGGCGTCCCTAGCGGCACTACAACAAGGCCTCCTCTCATTTTTCTTTCACACAAATCAGCCAATCTTTACGAACTAGCAATTATACGAATCAGCCAACTGAACAGGACTAGTATGCCTTGATGAAAAGTGAATTTAATGAACAGTTATTTTGAGGGACAACTACCGTGTTTCATTGATCTCAGAATATATACAAGTGAACGGGTGTGTCCAAAGGACAACCGACGGGAGAAGTTACATCTCGTCACCAAGAGACATGTCCCTTCGATGACACAGTTAACTACAAATCTAATCTCTAATCCTATCTCTAATTGCACGTCTAATTGGATGAGATCACCGATGAATAGATGTCTGCTAGCGGGCACCATTTCGTAACACTCTTCCCTTGATCGAATCTTCCTTAAGATCAATGTAGCTGTAAGCTTGGATTCCTCGAAAAAACTCTGTGGGAAAAATCTGAGGAATATGTATGTATAAATATGCCATAAAAACTCCTTTAAACCTTATTCGGAAAATAAGGAGAAAACGACATATATGCGTGTGATTTGCATAAATCACTATGTCATTGGTATCCCATTAAAAACCACAGTGGGAAAAAATATTAGAGATACGACATAAGGATAACTCCCCCCAAAAACCATTTAGGAAAAATGTGAGGAGCAATATAGAGTGATATGCTGCTAAAACTTCTATAAAAACCTAGTGGAAAAATTAGGAGAAAATATGACGACTATATTATTGGTATTGCCTCTTAGATAACTCACATGAAAAACCTTTTCAGGGAAAAACTATGGATGAGTTGTGAGGACAATATGTGTCTTTGATATTTTCCACAAACACTCCGGTGGGAAAAATAGAAAATATGACACATGCTTATGTTATTATTACCTCATTAAAAACTTTAACAAGAAACCTTGTGAGTAAAACTTGTGAAAGAAAAGAGTACAATATGATGCTGGTACATGTCAACATTTAGGAGATGTCTCCCCTGATTCTGGCACATCTCGAAGTCGTCGCATACCAATTCCATGTACCAAATTTTAAAACATAGAAGTTGGTAAGGAATTTAGTAAATAGGTCAGCAAGATTATCATATGACTTGATTTGCAAGATATTTATTTCCCCGCTTTTCTTGTAATTCATGGGGATAAAACAGCTTAGGAGCAATGTGCTTAGTGATATTGCTCTTTATGTAACATGTTTGCATCTGTGTAACACAAGCGGAATTATCTTCATAGATAATTGTAGGTGATTCAATTGAACTAATACCGCATGACTGTTGTATGTGGTTAATCATTCTACGAAGCCATACACATTCTCAGTGATGCTTCGTATAGGGCAATAATTTCAGAATGATTAGTAGAGGTCGTTGTCAGAGTGCTTAGAAGACTTCCATGAAATAGTTGTACCTCCATATAGAAATACAAATCCTATTTGGGATTTATCGTCATGAGGATCAGATAAGTAACCAGCATCAGTATAACCAATCATACTGGGGTCATGATTTTTTTAAAGAATAAACCAATATCCTTTGTGCCATTAAGGTATCCGAGGATACTACTTTGCTCCCGTCCAATGATGACGAGTTGGGTCCGCACTATGCCTAACTAGTAAGTTCACTACAAATACGATATCAGGCCTAGTGTAATTTACAAGATACATAAGTGTGCCAATGACACTGAGATATGAGATTTATTAGGGTATGATTTATCCATATTGACTAAATAGATCTTCCCTATTTCTAAAGAACAGACAACCATCAGGGTTTTATTAGGGTATGATTTATCCATATTAAATTTCTCTAATATTTTCTGGATATAGGCTGATTGATGCACTAAAAATCCCTGAAGGACGGTGCTCAAGTTGTAAGCCTAGGCAATATTTGGTCTTACCCAAATCCTTCATCTCGAATTCCTTCTTAAGATGATTGCGTGCTTCTTTTATATCCTTTGGACTACCAATGATATTTAAATCATCCACATATACGGATATAATGTAAAATCTCGTTGGAGATTTCTTAATGAAAACACATGGGCAATCATCATTATTAGTGTATCCTTTCTTTAGAAGGAATTCACTCAATCGGTTCTACCACATTCGTCCTGACTACTTCAAGCCATATAATGACTTTTGTAGTTTTACACAATACATGTTGCGATTTGCGTTTGGATTTGAAATTTGGATTCCATCGGGAACCTTCTTGTATATGTATGAATCAAGTGACCCATATAGATATGCTGTCACCACATCCATCAACTGCATAGATAGATGATTTTGAACTGCCAATGATATTAAGTATCGGAAAGTAATTCTAGTAATTACCGGAGAATAGGTTTCATTGTAATCAATGACGGGTCTCTGCGTGAACCCTTGTGCTACTAGCCTCACTTTATATCTCACCACCTCATTGTTCTCATTCCATTTCCGGACAAAATCCCATTTAAGGAAAGACTTTAGAAGGTGTATTGCAGATGTGAATACCCCTCTTTTAATGAGCGAGGCTATCTTAGCTTGAATTGCTTCTTTCCATTGAGCCTAGTCCGAGCGCTTTTTGCACTCTGCCATGGTCTTAGGATCTGGATCATTGAGGAAGATTTATACAATTGCTACGGAGAAGTACATATCAACAACAGTAGTCTTACAATCGTATGATTCTCCAGAATTGATGTAATTGATGGAAATTTCTTTCACCCCATTTAGTAACTCATCATTTCCCAAAACTATGGAGCCAGGGTGTTCCGATGTCCCAGGAACAGAATTTGGATGCACCATTGATCTGGGTTGTGGATTTGGTCCTAGTTTTAGATTTCTATACACTATTAGGTGTCTACCAACTTGAGGTTAGCTTGGATTTACTGATTTGGAGGATTTAGTCCTCGATATCCTCGAACGCTTACTTGGAGCATTATCCTTAGGAGCGGTCGTACTTCTCCCCCTCTTCTTTCAAAGTGGGAGTTGAATGGTTTTTATTGGTACCTCCATTCTTTCGGGCGCATTATGAGCAGGATAAGAGGATTTAGTGACACCCTTATAATCAGTCAATGCTTTTGGTAGGTTATTTGCAATATGTTGCAAGTTTATGATTTTTTGAACTTGTTGTTCAGTCTCTTGAGTACGTGGATCTAGGGAAGAAATGCCTTGGGCATTCGAGTGGATTTCTTGGCATTCATTTTGGTACTTGAAATCTCTCCCTAATGCCAGGAAATGGTCCTCATTAAATATGCAGTCAGCATACCGGGCCATAAATAAGTTCCCTATAAGAGGCTCGAGGTATTTGACAATCGATGGCATAGATACCAAGTTTCCTATGTGGACCCATAGAGGTACACTTAGGCAGTGAGATCGGTACGTATACATCACAACCAAATTTTTGTAGATGGGAAATATTTGGCATATTCCCACGTACTAATTGCAATGGGGAGACAACGTGATATGTAGTTGGTCACAATTGAATTAAGTTAGCAATGTGTAAGACTGCATGACCCCAACATGAAGTTGGTAGGTTGCAATTTTATAATAACAGTCTTGCAATGAGTTTAATTCTCTTAATAAGAGATTCTGCTAAACCATTTTGTGTATAGACATACAGGACTAGATTGCTAAACTTGAATTCTTAAAGCCATACAATAATCATTGAAAGCCTTTCAGAAAACTTCAGTAGCATTGTCCATTCGAATTGATTGAATTTGATGTTTAGGATTATGTGCTCTAAGTTTAATAACTTGAGCAATATTTTTTGCAAATGCATGGTTACATGTGGACAAAAGATGCACATGAGACCATCTAGTAGATGCATCTATTAGAACCATGAAGTACCTAAACGGTCTAGACGTTGATTGTATGGGGCCACAAATATCTCCTTGAATGCATTCAAGAAATTTTGGTGGCTCATTTTGGATTTTAACGTGTGAGGGATGTAAAATCAATTTCCCTGTAGCGCATGAAGTGCATATAAAATCAGAAGATTTTGGGAATTTAGCACTATTTAACTCATGACTATTAGAATTGCTGATAATTTTTTGCATTATCCCTATACCAGGATGGCCAAGGCGTTCATGCCAAGTTTTGAATGCGTCAACATTCTGAAAAATTACCTTGTACGCAACATGTGGTACATGTTTGATGTATGTGTACTACAATCCAGACGGAAAAGGGGGAATTTTCTCAACAATTCGTTTGCCATATCCGCTATTTTTAGTAACAAGGAGAATTTCCTCATTATTGTCATCACGGGTTTCTATATGAAAACCATTTTGGCGGATATCTCTATAACTTAATAAGGTGCACTTTGAATTGGGATACAATAATGCATCCTCGATTGTAATTTGGGTACCCATAGGGAGTACGATAGTGGCATGACTGGAGCCAACTATCGTAGCATCGCGCTCGACGATTGTCAAAACATTTCCTTGTCTTTTTGTAAGAGTTTGGAAATATTTTGTTTCCCTAAGAATAGAATTAGTGGTACCACTGGCCACTAGGCATAATTCCTCCTCCATCAGACCGACCCTCGTAGAAACTATATATAAATGAAGAATTTGATATGAAACTCTTTGATGATATATAGAATACATACTTTATTTATTTATTTATTGAATATCAAATGTGCATATAATACATTTATTGGATATCCAAACTAAATAGTGATGACATTATTAAATATTTACAACACATAGGACATAAATTGTGTTTATTATTATAATCACTAGGACACAAATACATTGGAATCTAAGAGATTGGGAGCTTATTCAAAGTCTCCAAATATGTCGTTGGATGCATATTCCACGATCATATTCCCTGTATCAGCAAGATCCTCGCCTCCTCGTATGTTGTTGTTGCTTGGTTCCACATGAACTTGTTGCAAACAATCAGCCTCTTCCTTGGTAGTGTCAGGTCAAAGATTGAAATGGGCTTCATACTTCTGTCCTGGTGCTGCTCGTCCACGACCCACATACTTTAAGTAGAGATCAACAAGATGACTTGGGATACGATGTTTCTTTGTAGCGTGGCTATAACAACCACACTTTTGACAAACAGGTTTGTCATTTCCGTGTTTGGAAATGTTCTTACCACTGTTGGAAACACGATTTTGGAATTTCTTATTGCGTCTGCGTTTGTTTTTACCCTTCTTGGAATTTCCCTGATGATGGGTCTTAGAAGGTCCACCATCAAATTTGGGTTTATTCTAAGTATAGGCATGTACTTCAGGCAATGGAGCAGACCCTATGGGGTGCTACTGGTTATTCTAAACCATAAGTTTAGAATGTTTTTTGGCCTCAAGTAAAGTTTGTATAAGCTCAGAGTAAACCTAGAAACGCCTTTCACGGTATTGTTGTTGAAGAATGCTTTCAGAGGGAAGCATAGTAGGCAGAGTCTTTTCTATCTTATCCGCATCTATATGTTCTTTCTCACAAAATTGCAACTTTGAGCAAATCCTATGAATAACATGGTTGTAATCATTAACAGTTTTGAAATCCTGTAAGCGAAGTTGCGTCCACTCATAGTTGGCCGCGGGCAGGACAAGTGCCTTTTGTTGTTCATAGCATTGCTTAAGAGAATTCCATAGATTTCGTGGGTTCTCTTACAACAAGTATTCAGCCTTAATGTCAGGATGAATATGGCTCCTAATGAGATATAGGGCCATGTATACATGTTGATCATCAAGTGGTGCAACACCCACTTGGGGTGCTAACACTGCTTGATAAAGTCCATGAGACACAAGACTAACTTTTATGTCCACAGCTCATGTGGGATATTGTGGCCATCTAGAGCATGCAAATCAAACTCTTTGATGGTCATTGATCCTACATGAGACAAACCATCGAAACATTTTAAGTGGGATGCAAAATAGAAACAAGATAAATCTTGTAGTATTAATGGTGTAAAGATCTCATATGCATAATAAGATAATGGAGGCAGTCACCATAAAGGCGTAGACCTCTAAATGGGCATAGTCTATGTTAACAGTAGATGCCAAGTAATTATGCAAGTTATATGAACACGTCTTAAGGTAGTCATCATGATTGATGTAGACCTTAGTTAATTCACAAACAAATTGGGTACGCATGTTGAGGAAGTCACTAAGTTATGGATTTAGTGTAGATCCCACGGTAGCAACAATGGTGCTACCTTGTGTATGGCCAATAGGAATGTGAATTAATGATAGTCATCTTTGTGAAAAGATGTAGACCAATTATTATAATTTGTGATGTTGAGTATACATGTTGACGATAGTCACTAAGTGTTTACTTAGTGTAGATCCCACAGTGGCAACTATGGTGCTACCTTGTGTATGGCCAATAAACAAATATAGAACACGCGCATTATACAATTGATGAGAAAAATACACATAAAATGTTGCATCCATTATTTAAGCGCGTAGTGCTTTAAAATTGAAAAGTGTATATAGGTTTAAATAAAAGAAATGATCGATTGCAAAATAGATGAATAAATAATTTGCAAGATCATGGTCACAAGACACAAGGATATTATTTATTGGATTTGCCGTACATACAGGGACAAATACTTTGAATAATATCACAAATGGATATTTTACAATGGTAAAACATCATAACTACAACTATAGTTAAAGTCAGTGACTAAACATAGGAGTACTTAATTTTACAACACATAATTATAAGAGACTAATAGAGTCTTATACGAATTAATAATGAAATTAAATAAACTAAACAGTAAATAGGATGATCGTTTAATAGAAACTTGGATTCAGCCTGTAGTTAACTTTGGGCCCATTCTGGCTGGCGCGGTGGGTGAAACAGAGGGGGGGGGCTATAGTGGGCCGGCAGCCCATCTTCGGCGTGGGCCTATAAAAGGGGCTCAGTCGGCAGTTTGCCTCCCGTCGCCGCTGCTTGTTCACCACCGTCGGCTTGCAACGCCACCATGCCACTGCTGGTACCTTCCTTTAGGCCGAGGAGGACTCCCCCTCATTAGGAAGTAGAAGCCACCATCGCCCACCGCCATGTTGAGCACCTCCATGGACGGGAGGCTGAGGGCTGTCGGATTCGAGGAGCCGGTGTTGATGCCAGGGTGTAGTCTAGGGCGTCGGTCGATAGCCGTCATCTTGAGGCCAAGGAGGCACCAAAGAGTTGGGGTCAGCAGTGTCTTGGCCGAAGGAGAACCTAGGAGTGTCTTTGCCTTCATGCGAGTAGCAGCCTTCGCATGTGTCACGGTGGAGAAGCAGCCGCCGGTGCTAGGGTCATCGCCGTGCCTGCATGCGCCAAAGATGATCTAGGGAAGGGGTGGCGCCACTGCTGAAGGAGGCACCAAAGTGCCAGCTGCATCCATGAAGTTGTAGGGCTAGACGCCATGTCGAGCTGCGAGCATGCCACCAGGATTGAAGAGGTCGCCGATCGCCGGGGGCAGCCACCATGTCCTCATCCTTGTCCTCAATCTTCACTTGCTAGAGCATCGGCGTAGCGTGATGTTTAGGAACCATGGATCAAGGGTGCTGCCAGGAACACCACTGCCAGTCGCCACTAGAGTTAGATTGACCGGTGTGGGCGACGGCAACGAGTAGTTGTACTCAAGGGTGTGCGGCATTAGTGTGTACTCCTTGTAGAAGTTGCACTAGTAGTGAGGCAGTGCCAATGCAGGTGACATCAGCTCCATGGGGATGTAGGCGGGTACGGCGATGGGCTCGACAACAACTTCACCAACTTATGGCGTCGGGGCTTCAACAGCGAGCGACACCGAGGCTTCAACAACTGGTGGCGCCAAGGCCTCAACCGCTAGTGGTACAGAGTTGCTTGGGCTGACACTGTCCATGCCAAGGCAAGGGGACAGTGGCTGGCTCTCCAGATGGAGGTCATGCAGAGAAGCATGGTGGCCATGACGAATCAGACTCCATCGGTGGCCACAAACCAGACCTGTACGAAGGCTATGAACGTTAGAGTCGAAGTTGCGACCAAAAGAACCATGGCCATGGCCATGGGCAACATTATGGTGAACACGAGGTCCAAGGCGCTTGAGGATGCTGCGGCGCTATCCATGGTGGCCATGGTAGTGGATCAGGCCACGACGAACTCCGGCAATGCGATGAAGGGTGAAGAACAGTCCACGAGCGATGTGAGACAGTAAGTCAATTCTGGCCATAATGCTTACCGGTGTTGGTTCAGAGGCATTCGTTGCCTATTGTTCTCCTTCTCTCCATCTAGTTGAGCGAAAGTGACTGATAACGTGATGAAAAGTAAATGTAATGAGCAGTGATTTTGGGAACAACTACTATGTTTCATTGATCTCATAGAATATATAGATTTTTTTTTATTTTTAACACTTTTTTAAACAATTTTCAAATCTAACATTGTTTATTTTTTTTTCAAAACTAACACTTTTGTTGTTCATAGCATTGCTTAAGAGAATTCCATAGATTTAGTGGGTTCTCTTCCAACAAGTATTGAGCCCTAAGGTCAGGATGAATATGTCTCCTATTGAGATATAGGGCCGTGTATACATGTTGATCATCAAGTGGTGCAGCACCCTCTTGGGGTGGTAACATGGCTTGATAATGTCCACGAGACGTAAGACTAACTTTTATGTCCACAGCTCATGTGCGATAATTATGGCCATCTAGAGCAAGCAAATCAAACTCTTTGATGGTCATTGATCCTACACAAGGCAAACCATCGAAACATTTTGATTTATTAAAATGTTGTGGTGTGTTGTAGTTATGGGATGCAAAATAGAAACTAGATAAATCTTGTAGTATTAATGGTGTAAAGATCTCATATGCATAATAAGATAATGGAGGTAGTCACCATATAGGTGTAGACCTCTAAATGGACATAGTCTGTGTTAATAGTAGATGCCAAGTAATTATGCAAGTTGCATGAACACGTCTTAAGGTAGTCATCAAGATTGATGTAGACCTTAGTTAATTCGCAAACGAATTGGGTACGCACATTGAGGAAGTCACTAAGTTGTGGACTTAGTGTAGATCCCACGGTAGCAACAATGGTGCTACCTTGTGTATGGTCAATAGGAATACGAATTAATGGTAGTCATCTTTGTGAAAAGTTGTAGACAAATTGTTCTAATTTGAAATGTTGAGTACGCACGTTGAGGATAGTCACTAAGTGTTTACTTAGTGTTGATCCTGCAGTAGCAACTATGGTCCTTCCTTGTGTATGCCCAACAAACAAATATAGAACATGCGCGTTATACAATTGATAAAAAATACACATAAAAGGTTGTGTCGACGAAATATGGTCGGCAGTCTACCTAGGGGTATGCCCAAGGTAGTAGATTATCGGCAGACAGATGCGCAAGCCCCAAACAAGACGGTGACGCAAGACAGACACGAGGTTTTATCCAGGTTCGGCCGCCAAGAAGGCGTAATACCTACGTCCTGCGTCTGATTTTTATTGCTGTATGTCAATGAGAGATGTTTTTTAGAGGGGTCCCCTGCCCGCCTTATATAGTCCGGGGGGCAGGGTTACAGATCTGGAAACTAATCCTAGTCAGTTACAATTGCCATATGTGGCCGGATAAGGATTCCTATTCTAACCGACCAGGATCCTGCTTGGTCGCCAAATCCGTCTTGATTCCTTGTACGGGACTCCGATCAGGTTAACTAGGCCGCACGTCGCCTTTCGGGTGGACTGAACCCACCGATCTGGGCCAGCCCAAGCTTAGCCGTAAGGGTATAGGGGTTAATACCCCCACAGCTAGTCCCCGAGCATCATGTATTATGCCGCGACACGCCATTTTAACCTTCTCCGACAAACGAGGCTTGAATCCTTGACGCCTCCGACCACCGTCATCACCGGAGAAGTAGGTTGTCCGAAGAATGTATGGTGCTCTTTAAGAAAAAAGAAAAAGATTTCTGTCCTGAGAAGTGTGCCCACTTGTATTTCTGATAAGAAATGTAAGTGGTCTTGAAGCATAACGTCCTTGAACATCAGAAGCGTAGGGGTCGAAAAACAAACACATTCACCGCAAGGTGAAGTGTGCCCACTTAGTCCCCGAGCCTGGTAGTAGGTGACTTAGGCACGTGGTGCCAGGGTCTAAAAAGAATTCCCAGTTAAATTGAGAACCCAATCGTCGTACAGGCGATACGAAATGCACCAACAGGTGCATCGTACCGATGTAGTCCCCGAGCTTGCTGGAAGGCGAGGTATGAGCCTTGTAGCAAGGTCTAAAGAAATGTCTCTTAACTGTATGTGAGTATAAATCACATGTAGCCAAGGAGAACCATTATTCAAGCAGTGGTCGGGGCAGTCCCCGAGCATATTAATAATCCTTATAATAATTCAGAGCACATGGGTCGATTTAAACAAACACATTCACCGCAAGGTGAAGTGTGCCCACTTAGTCCCCGAGCTTGCTGGAAGGCGAAGTATAAGCCTTGTAGCAAGGTCTAAATAAATGTCTCTCAACTGTATGTGAGCACAAATCACATGTAGCTGAGGAGAGCAAAACTATAAGAAGTGGTCGGGAGAGTCCCCGAGCACGGCGGTGGTCATAGTAGTTCCCGGGCACGGCCGTGGTCGGAGCAGTCCCCGAGCACAAAAGTGGTCTGGGAAGTATCCAAGCACAGTAGTGGTCTGGGCAAATCCACGATCACTTGCGCTGCTTGTACTACTATTTGGTGTACTTATTTTTCTATTCTTTGCCAAGTCCAGTCTGACACGTCTGGTCAAAAAAGTAAATAGGTGTAGTACGTCATTCTGTCTCTTTTTTTTTTTTGCAAACAGTCGGTTGACACCTGTATTGAGGTGCGTCAGTGTGGGCCCTCTTACACCATCAACGAAGAGGCGCGTACACTGTTAACGAAGGAGCGTGTTTATTGGCGCAGATTTCGAGGTTGTGTGAACAACCGTCTGCGGCGCGTGCGCACGACTCCCAATATTCTCGGGCGGACGAAACGACGGTGCTCTTTGTTTTATATAATGTAGATCTGGTAAGTTACTCACACTGTTCCCCATTGCCATCCGCCGCCACAACCTTCTTCTTCCACCTGCCGAAACCCTATTCCCCCCAAAAATCATCGCCAATCCCCTCGGTCTCCCGCATCCACCCACTTAGTAAGGACGAACTAATGGCGAAGAGAGACGCCCAGAAGAAAGGCGGGGTCATGGCGAAGGAATGGTGGAAGTCGCGGAGCAACGAGCAGACCATCGAGGACCTCGTCGCCATGGGAGTGCTCCACAACAAGGCACTTGCGGGATGGCATGCGTCGGAAGGAGAAAGCTTCCCCGATCCACAACCAGGTGAGATTGTGGTCTTTGAAGACTTCTTCAAACGGGGTTTTGGGATTCCAGTGCACCCTTTCCTTCAGGGTCTCTGCTTGTACTATGAGATTGGGATTTGCAATCTGCATCCCAACTCGATTCTTCTTGTCTCTACCTTCATCCATCTCTGCGAGGCTTATGGTGGCTTCCAGCCCCATTTCGACCTCTTTCGCCACCTGTTCTGTCTTCGGAAGAAAGGAAGCGGTGGCTCGAAGATCGCCGGAGGCGTCTACCTGAACCTGCATGACGGCATGAAGGCTCAATACCTGCACTGCCCCTGGAACACCTCATTGGACGAGTGGTACAAGAAATGGTTCTACATCCGTGAAGAGCCGAACACCATCACTCTGTGCGATGTGGGGCTGATTCCAGAGAAGAAAAGTAGCTGGTCGGAGAAGCCCGAAAGCTTGGAGCAGATCGCCGAACTGCTCGGCATGATCCCGTGGGGAAGGCTTGATGGCCCGAGTGTGGTCGGTAACTTCATCAGCCGAAGAATTCAACCCTGCCAAAAAAGGATTCATCCTGGCTTCGAGTACCAAGGAGGCGCTGATCCAACGAGGACCAGGAAGGAGCCGCTCGACAAGATGGAGATCAAGGCCAGGATTGGAGAGCTGTTCAACCTGGCCGATCCCAATTATGTTGCACTGAACGCCATCAAGCACGCCTTCAAGCTGGCTCGTCCTCCCCCAAAGGTAAATGACGCCTCCTTTTAACTGTAGAGTCATGTTGTATCAAGAAAATAACTGTCTTTTCCTTCATTTTGTGTCTCAGTGTAATGGCCGTGACCGAGCAGAAGTGTTCGTGTCGCCTCCCCCCGGTGTAGAATGGCCACAAGCTACCGGCCCAGCCGCCCAGACCAGCGCCAGGACCGACGACGTTCACTGGGCGATTCTCGAGACCGTAGAGGATGCCTCGACCAGAGCCGCTGGCAAGCATCCGGCTGCCAGCAAACGACGTCAAGCCATCTTCCCCCTGTCGGATGACGAAGCAGAGGATGCGGACATCTTCCGGCTCGTCCCCCGAAAGAGGAGAAGGCAGGTGGGACCGTCGGAGCAGGGTGGCTCCTCTGGGCCAGCAGTGGTCACAGCACCGACCACTGCGACACAGAGGAGAGATGAAGGAACCATGCCACATCATACTCCGACGCCCGTACCGGAGGTTGAACAAGTCCCGGTGGAAACTACCGAGCAAGCGGAGCAGGGGCGGTCGAGGAGACGTTCCTTCGCCACATCCTTCCGCAAGTCGAAACTGTAAGTATCTATAGTTTTTATGTAAGCTTTGCATTTTGCATTGGATGCTATTGTCTTCTGAATTTGTCTCTGAATTCATCAGATCGGCTTCCACCGAAAGCCCCGACCAGCTAACTGGGTGCGGAACGTCCTCACCAACAACAGCAGGACAAACTACTCAGCAACCAGCCGTGGAGGAGCCCATGGCAGGGACTCCGCCTGAGCCTCAGCAGGCAGACGACCAGACGCCAGTCCCCGAGCAGCTGGTCGGGAAGACAACCGAGCAGAATACAAGTGCTCCAAGCACGAAACCTGCTGAGGCGGATACCACGATGCCAAGGAAGCTGGATCTAGCCGAGGGGCAGCAGCCAGAAGTTGCCCAGAACATGGTTGCCGACGCGACGGCCCGTGGGAAAGCCCTGGTGGTCGTGGAGTCTGAGAACTCTAGACCAGTACCGCCTCCCGAACAGGAGGCTGAAGAGGAAGAAGTGGAAGAAGTCCTGGGCCATCCCCAAGATAGGCGACAACATATATATGTGTCGCGCTATCGGAACGACGAATGGGTCATGCACGAGGAAATCCCAGAGGTCGAAGAGACCTTAAGAGTCGAACGGGCGGCCAAGCGTCTGGTGACGGAAGTCCAGGTATATTTGGCTTGAGTCCTTTGACCCTATTGTGTAGTCGAATTGTCTGACGTAGCTTGTCTGAATGCAGGACTTGATGAAAACTGCCAGATATCGAAAAAGGTGCTTCGACCAGATAGAAGGAATTATGACGACCAATAAGGAGCTGACGGCTGAAGTGGAACGCCTACGGCACCAACTTGAAGCCGCCGACCAGGAGAGGACAGTCCGAGAAGCACAGAACCAAAACCTGGTCGGCCAGCTCAAAAACAAAGAACAGGAGAAAACAGGTAAGTGTTCACCGTATCATAACAAGTGCAGGACTTGTGTTATTTTGTTCTTGACAGTAATAGCTGTAATGCAGGTTTAGAAGCTGAAGTGACCCGCCTCTAGGGGGAGAACAGCCGTGCGCTTGCAGAATGTGGTCGCCTGAAGGAGGACAATGAGAAACTGGCACGCCGCCAGTCGGAACTCCAAGACCACACTAACAGAATGAAGGACGACCTGAAAAGTAAGCACTCCAGACCACCTTTCTCATTCAATTGCCCACATTGCCTTGTCGTGTCATCACGTTTGATGTCTTGTACTGTTTTCAGTTTTGAAAGTCAATGCCAAGAGGCACCTTGAGGCCATGATCAAGGAGCGTGACGACTGGAAAGCACAATGCCTTAAGGCCACCGAGGAGCGGGACACGTGGAGCAAGCGGTGCCAAGAAATGGCAACTGGCATTGTGCCCGTCCTCGACCTTATCGACCCAGCGCTCATAGAGGAAGAGCTAAGGATGCCTCAGCTCGGACTGGTCGAGAGATGCAAGCAAGCATGGGGATGGTTCCAAGACTTCGTGAAGGAGGCGGGTGAGTACACGGGTGCTCATGTGCTAAGCATGGTGCGTGCTCACTACCCCCTGATCGATCTCAAACGCTTGGAGGCTGGGTACCCGAAGGAGATAGACCCAGACAAGGCCGAAGAGCTTCGGACGGCCCAGCTGGACTTGTCGTCAAAGATAATTGGCGATATTAACCTGTGCGGAGGTGGGACAGCACCTGTGCAGGGTATGCCATCGACAAGCCAGCTGGAAATGCCACCAGCTGCAAGCCAACCAACGAAGCCTGCGGTCTCGACCAGCCAGGCACCGGCGGGGCCATCCCCTTCAGCTTGACTAGCTCTAGAGTCCCCGAGACTCGAGTAGGGTATCAGAGGCGGCGAGCAGTAAATGCCATGCGCCCCGACTAGCCAATGTAATAGGCTTAGAGCTGTAGAAGGAGGACATAGTTGTGTTATTGTAAACTTGAGCCTTTTCAGGCAAGCTTGTAATAACGTAACTGTATATCATTATAAGCTTGTTTGTTTTATACAAAACGCACTTTAAGCTTGAAATTTTTTGTTGGTGTAACTAAGTGGGAACGTGTTAACGTTCTGTTTAGTTGTACCGTTTTGCTCGACACGTCATCCTGAAAAGTTTGTGCGGCCCTAGTCTGGCATGTGGTCGGAGTATGAGGTACTATGACCTGTGCACACGTGGACGCAGACAAGTCAAACCAGGGGGACCTACCGATCACCCGCAACGTAGAGAGCGGATCCCGTGCACGTGTTGGGAGGAACCGGAGATAGGGCCTGCTCCGAAAACCGTAGGAGTGGTGGTCGGCTTGTACTGGCTTAAGTTAGAATAACCATAAAATTCGGAGTGACATATTAGAGTGGTCGGAGAAATCATAGTTGCTTTAGTAAAGTAAATCGAAAATACAAGTAGAGTACATATCTCAGTAGTTAAGCATAGAAGCGTCTAAGCTTGTCGATGTGCCATGAGTTCGGTACGTCCGTGCCGTCTAGATGAGCTAACCTGTAAGACGTTGGACGTGTGACTTCCTTGATCATGAAGGGTCCCTCCCATGGGGTTGCGAGTTTGTGGACACCGGCCTGGTTCGTCTTCCACTTCAGGACTAGGTCCCCGACCATGAAGAAACGCTCTTTAACGGTCTTGTTGTAGTACCTGCGCAAAACAGCAAGGTATTTGGCCGTGCGTACGCAAGAATCAAGCCTTTTCTCTTCTACGCTGTTAACTTCTAGCTCCCGTACTTCGTTGACCTTGCCTTCGTCAAAGTTTTCTACCCGTGCTGATCTGAAAGCTATATCTGGTGGGAGGACTGCCTCAGCGCCGTAAACCATAAAGTATGGTGAGACGCTGGTGTTACGACTGGGCTGAGTTCGGAGGCCCCAGACAACGGCTGGTAACTCCTTGAGCCATCTTCCAGGAGCTTTATCGTTTTCTCTGTACATCCTCTTCTTCAATGCGTCCAAGATCATGCCATTTGCCCGCTCGACTTGTCCATTAGCCCTAGGATGCGCCACCGAGACGTATTTTACAACTATGCTCCTTTCATCGCAGAAGTCCCAAAAAGCGTTCCCGGTGAACTGAGTTCCCAGATCGGTAATGATGCTGTTGGGCACGCCGAAATGGTGGATGACCTGGTCAAGGAATGTGACAGCTTTCTCTGAAGATGCCTGTATCAGAGGCATGTATTCTATCCACTTAGAAAACTTATCAATTAACACGAAGACGCATGTAAATTTCCCAGGAGCTGGTTTGAAAGGCCCGATCATGTCCAGTCCCCTGCATGCGAAGGGCCAAGAGGCTGGAATCGTCTGGATCTCATGTGCTGGTACATGGATTCTCTTGGAGAAGAACTGACAACCCTCGCAGCGGCGGACTAGCTTCTCTGCGTTGGCCACTGCTGACGGCCAATAGAAACCTGCTCGGAAAGCCTTACCGACCAGTGTTCTTGAGGCCGCGTGGTTGCCGCAGGAGCCAGAGTGGATTTGGTCTAGGAGATGCTCGCCCTCCTCCTGGGTTATACACTTCATCAAGATTTCCTCCTTAGCGTTTTTGCGCCATAACTTGCCATCGACGAGCAGATACTGCTTACTACGACGCATCAGGCGCTCATTTTCTGTTCGATCGACATAACCGCTACCATCTGTCAAGTACTTGATGAAAGGCGTTCTCCAGTCTGGCTCATGAGTGGTCGGAAGCAGCTCGGTTGTGGTCGGCGCCGGAACCGTAGCCACCAATTGCTGGTCTGAAACTTTGTCGGTTGTTGAATCTTTGTCTTCAATGGAAGGCGTGAGCAGGTCTTGGACGAATACGCCATGTGGGATTTTGGCTCGGGATGATCCTAACTTTGACAACGCATCCGCTGCCTGGTTCTTGTCCCGGACCACATGTATGTACTCGATGCCGTAGAACCTGCCTTCCAGCTTTCTTATCGATTTGCAATATGCGTCCATCTTTTCACTGGTCATGTCCCAGTCTTTGTTGAGTTGGTTGATGACCAGAGCCGAATCTCCGTAGACATAGAGACGTTTAACTCCAAGCTCAACCGCAATGCGTAGACCATGCAGGCATGCTTCATACTCGGCGGCATTATTAGATGCTGGGAAATAAATCCTGAGGACGTACCGGAGCTGCTCCTTGGATGGTGATACGAAAAGAACTCCTGCTCCCACACCGTCAATGTTGAGAGAACCGTCGAAGTACATCGTCCAATATTCGTCGGATCCCGGAGAGGCAGGCGTGCTAAAGTCTGTCCACTCGACGATGAAATCGACGAGTGCCTGAGACTTGATTGTAGTACGGCTTGCAAATTCCAAGGAGAAGGGGCATAGCTCCATTGCCCATTTGACGATGCGCCCGTTCGCATCCTTATTGCGAATGATGTCCCCCAAAGGATACTCGGTCATGACCACCACACGATATCCGTCGAAGTAATGTCTCAACTTTCGGGATGTTATCAGTATGGCGTAGAGCAGTTTCTGAATCTGTGGGTACCTAGTCTTGGATTCGTTGAGTACCTCACTAATGAAATAAATTGGCCGCTGTACCTTGTAGGCGTGGCCCGGCTCGTCGCGCTCGACCACCATTGTAGTGGAAACCACCCGATCGGTTGCCGCAATGTAAAGTAGGAGAGTTTCGTCTTCTCTAGGAGCAGTAAGTACTGGAGGTGACGTGAGGTATTGTTTCAGCTGCGTGAAGGCAGCGTCTGCCTCCTCTGACCACTCAAACTTCTCGGACGATTTGAGCAGTTTGAAGAACGGTAGTCCTTTTTCTCCTAATCTTGATATGAAACGGCTTAGAGCAGCCATGCAGCCGGTGAGCTTCTGAACATCCTTCACCTTTTTTGGGGGCTTCATGTCTAAGACAGCTTTGACTTTCTCCGGGTTAGGGCGTATGCCGTCGTAACTGACGACGTTGCCGAGCAATATGCCAGAAGGGACACCAAAGATGCACTTCTTTGGGTTTAATTTCCATTGGAACGTATTAAGGGCTGCGAAGGTGCGTTCCAGATTGTCAACAAGGATATGTGCTTCCTTGGTTTTGACAACTACATCGTCGACGTAAGCCTCGACGAGGCCGTCTTTTATCTCGTCGTTGAGGCAGGCCTGTATAGCGCGTTGGTAGGTAGCACCAGCGTTTTTGAGCCCGAACGACATAGTCGTGTAGCAGTAGGCGCCAAAAGGCGTGATGAAAGATGTCTTGATCTGGTCATCCTTTTTGAGAGCGATCTGGTGATAACCAGAGTAGCAATCAAGAAAGGAAAGCAGCTCGCAACCGGCGGTTGAATCTATGACCTCGTCTATGCGAGGTAAGCCAAAGGGGTCCTTAAGGCAGTGTTTGTTGAGATCAGTGTAATCAACGCACATTCTCCATTCATTATTCTTTTTGCGTACAAGAACTGGGTTGGCTAACCATTCCGGATGATACACTTCTTTGATAAATCCGGCTGCCAAAAGCCGTGTAACTTCTACCCTAATCGCCTCCTTTTTGTCGCGAGCGAACCGTCGTAGCTTCTGCTTGATTGGTTTGGCTTTGCTGTTGACATTTAAGGAGTGCTCAATCAAGTCTCGAGGTACACCGGGCATGTCGGAAGGTTTCCATGCAAACACATCCACGTTGCCCCTCAAGAACCTGACGAGCGCGTCTTCCTATTTGGGATCCAGGTCGGCCCCGATGAGGGCCATTTTGCTGGGATCGCCCTCGACCAGCTGGATCGTCTTGTGCTCCTTGGATCTAATGTTCTTGCGCGGAGCCTTGAGCTCTGGGATCTCCAAGTGGTCGGCTGGGGTCTTCTTAGCGTCGAGCATGGTCTCGGCCATGCGAATAGAGAGGTCGTGGGCCTCTGCTATTTTGAAGCTGTCGTCCTCGCAGGTATAAGCTGCGTATACGTTGCCCCTGAGGGTTAAAACTCCTTTCTCAGTAGGCATCTTGAGCACCAGATACCTATAATGAGGTATGGCCATGAACTTGGTGAGCGACGGTCGACCAAGTATAGCATGGTAGGTGCCATCGAAATCAGTGACCACGAAGTTGACGTAGTCGGTGCGGAAGTGGTCCGGAGTCCCAAACTGCATAGGTAGCGTGATCTGCCCGAGAGGTGTGGAGCTCTATCCGGGGAGAACGCCCTAGAACTATGCCTCGTACGGCTTCAGGTCCGCCTGGGCTATTTTCAGAGCGGGCAGGCTGTTCTTGAACAGTATATCAATGGAGCTGCCGCCGTCGATCAGTACCCTATCGAATTGAACCTTGTTGATACAAGGATCGAGGACCAGGGGAAAACGCCCTGGCTCGGGTATGGCGGCCCATTGGTCCTTCCTGCTGAAGCAGATTTCACGGTGAGACCACGGAGGAAGCCGCGGATCGGTGAGAAGGTTGTCGGTCTTTGCCACGTTCAAGCAAGCGCGAGCGAGCAGCTTGCGTTCTCGTTTGGTCTCAATAGACACCTTGCCGCCGATGATGGTGTGCACGCGATCAGTCGGCTTGACGTATTTATGACGAGGATCTGCATCGTCGTCGTCGTTGTCCTCATTACGCGGTTCCCCCGCATCGTTAGGCTTGTCGGACGTATCCGGAGCCTGTTGACGCGTGTAGATAGTCTTGAGGACGCGGCAATTCTCCATGGTGTGGTTCGACTTGGGATGGAGCTGGCAGGGTCCCTTCAATGCTTTGGCGTAGTCGTCCTCGTAGTTTCGACGTCCGCTGCCCTTTTTCATGGTATTGACCTCGCCGTCATCTTCCCGAGCGCGCTTGCTTCTGTAATCGTCGCGGCGGTTGCGCCGCTGATTACGTTGATCACGGTGGTCGCGGGAGTCGTTGCGCTGGTTGCGGTGGTCAAAATTGTCGTTCCGACCACGATTGCTGTGGTAATCGTCGCGGTGTGGAGGGTAGTCGGAGCGTGGAACCCTTGCTGCTTCTTCAACGATTATCTTTTTAGCGTCGTCAGCGTCCGCGTATTTCTTAGCGGTGGCCAAAAGCGCTATGACTGATTCGGGTCTCTTCTAGAGGAGCTTGTCTCTTAGGGCGTCGTGGAAGCGGAGGCCGGTGACGAAAGCCTCGATTGCTTCGTTGTCGGAGATTGATGGGACCTTGATGCGCATCTCCGAGAAACGCCGAACGTACTCACGCAGTGGTTCATCCTTCCGATCTCGGATCCGCCGCAGATCGTACTTGTTGCCAGGTTGTTCACAAGTAGCGATGAAATTGTCGATGAAGGCCTGCCTGAGCTCCTGCCAAGAGTCAAAATAGTTCGCTGGCAAGCTAACCAGCCATTGGTGACCTGCATGACCAACAGCGACTGGGAAGTAGTTAGACATGACGTGCTCGTCGGCCATGGCTAAGCGGCACGCAGTTTCATAGAGCATGACCCATAATTCGGGGTTTTCCTTGCCGTCGTACTTCTGAAGCTTCTCGAGCTTGAAATTCTTGGGCCATATGACTTGGCGCAGGTGTGGAGTGAACTGCTTCAGACCCGGCGGACCGTGGGTGGTGTCATACTCCATACGGCGATAGCTTTCATGGGATGCACGATCGTCGGCTCTCTGGTTGATGCGAGCACGCAGATCACGTCCGCTGAGGTAATGGCGGAGATCGTTATTGCCATCGCGGCGATCTCGATTGCCATCTGGATTAGCCCTGCGACCGTGGTTATCACGGCGATTGTTGTGGTTATCTCGGCGGTTGTCACCTCGAACGTCGTGGCGGTTATCCTCCCGATGGCGGTTGCCGTCCCGACCACCATCATGACCACCGTTTCCGCCTTGACGGTTGTCTGATGGGTCGTTATTGCGCGAGCCACGTTGGTTGAGTGGCTGTGAGCGACTTGAGTATTGGCGGCTATGGCTTGATTTGACAGAAACGGATGGAGCCCGGGCTTGATTCATCTCTGTGGTTTGAGCCATAGCAGCTGTCAAATAAGCTTGTATGTCATCACGGACTGCTTGGGTCTCGGGAGTGTTGGGCAACCGCTGCATTGTCGCCATGGCGACGGCTACGTTGGCGCTTGGGGTCTTGAAGACCTATTTGTCCCCCACCCTGTCGAAAGCATTGTTGAGGTCACGAGGTCGGAGCCTTATGCGTCGTGCCTCCTGGTCTGCTTCAGCTTCGATCTGCCGGCGATTAAACCGGTCAATATTGCGTGCTTCGCGTGCAGTCTTTTCTTGTTCCGTTTCGCCAACTGCTGGCGGCTCGTCGTTGCTGACAACATGGATCAAATCCCCTCGTCTTGGCGGGAAAGATAGAAATTGGGGGAAACCCGGGGCGTGGTCTGGTAGATCCAGATCGTATTTGACGCCTTCACCTTCGTGACGCTGAAGCTCGGTGTGGACAGATGCGTTGGATGCGACGCCGGATGAGGAGCTGGAGTCACCCTCTCGGACTGTGTGGATGGATCCTTCTTGATAATCTTCAATCCGGACCATGTTTACGATGTTGCATGGCTTTGGCCGAGATCGGTGGATAGGACATAGGTCCGAGTGGCGTCGTAGGTTGTACGCGTAGCTGGAGGCAGCGTTTCGCAGGCCGTAGGGCTAGACCTGGTGGTTCTCCGTCGGGACTTCGTACTCGCGGAGTCGGAGACCCGTCGCGAAGGCTGGCTGGCGACGAGCAGAGCGCCCCTCAGGAGTAGATACGACCACAAGATCTGTTCCAAGCCGTGCAAGACGATTGGCCCGAGCTGGTCGGATAGATCTGTTGTGGGGAGCTGTTACCTACTCATTAGGTTGGCTTTGAATCGTACTTACCAGAGCTAGGGTTTTAGCGAGTTTGATGCCAACCCGATCGATGGAGTCGTGCAGGTTGGTGTCGTCGATCTGCTTTCCTCTGTAGCGGGGAAGCGGATGATGGGTTGTTGGCGTGGCTGTGGGCGTGGTCGGAGCCAGATGTACCATGGTTGGAGCCAGATCCATCGTGGTCGGAGCCGTGTTCGTCGTGGTCGGAGCCGTGTTCACCGTGGTCGGAGCCGCGTTCACTGTGGTCGGAGCCGTAGCCGATGCAGGTGAAGTAGTCGTCAGCGTGGGTTGAATCCACTCCTCCTCCGCGGTCATGGCGATGGAGACGCTAGGGCCGGTGGTCCAAGTGATCTGGCCGACGGTGAACGTGAGGCCGTTGGGCGTAGCCATGGAGCCAGAGATGATGACCATCTTGTTTGCTTGGAGAGCAGTACGCACACCCCCTACCTGGCACGCCACTGTCGACGAAATATGGTCGGTAGTCTACCTAGGGGTATGCCCAAGGTAGTAGATTATCGGCAGACAGATGCGCAAGCCCCAAACAAGACGGTGACGCAAGACAGACACGAGGTTTTATCCAGGTTCGGCCGCCAAGAAGGCGTAATACCTACGTCCTGCGTCTGATTTTTATTGCTGTATGTCAATGAGAGATGTTTTTTAGAGGGGTCCCCTGCCTGCCTTATATAGTCCGGGGGGCAGGGTTACAGATCTGGAAACTAATCCTAGTCAGTTACAATTGCCATATGTGGCCGGATAAGGATTCCTATTCTAACCGACCAGGATCCTGCTTGGTCGCCAAATCCGTCTTGATTCCTTATGCGGGACTCCGATCAGGTTAACTGGGCCGCACGTCGCCTTTCGGGTGGACTGAACCCATCGATCCGGGCCAGCCCAAGCTTAGCCATAAGGGTATAGGGGTTAATACCCCCACAGGTTGCATCCATTATTTAAGCGCGTGGCGATTTAAAATTGAAAAGTGTATACTGGTTTAAATAAAAAATGATCGATTGCAAAATAGATAAATAAATAATTTGCAAGATCATGGTCGCTTACACAAGGATATTATTTATTGGATTTGCCATACATACAGGGACAAATACTTTGAATAATATCATAAATAGATATTTTACAATGGTAAAACATCATAAGTACAACTATAGTTAAAGTCAGCGACTAAACATAGGAGTACTTAATTTTACAACACATAATTATAAGAGGCTAACAGAGTCTTATATGAATTAATACTGAAATTAAATAAACTAAACAGTAAATAGGATGATGGGTCAATAGAAACTCAGATTCCGCCTATAGTCGACATCGGGCTCATTCTAGCTAGCGCGGTGGGGGAAACAGAGGGAGGGGGGCTACAATGGGCCGGTGGACCATCTTCATTGTGGGCCTATAAATGGGGCTTAGTCAACAGTTAGGGTTGCCGGCCATCTCTACTGCTTGTTCATCGGCTCAGCTTGCAACACCACCACGCCACCGCTGGTACCTTCCTTCAGGCCGAGGAGGACTCCCCCTCGTTGGGTGAGTAGAAGCCACCACCGCCCACCACCATGTTGAGCACCTCCTTGGATGGGAGGCCGAGGGCTATCAGATTCCAGCAGCCAGTGCGGATGCCAAAGCGTAGTCTAGGGCACCGGTTGATAGCCGCCGTCTTGAGGCCAAGGAGGTGCCAGAGTGTCAGGGTCGGTAGTGTCGTGGCCGAAGGAGAACCTGGGAGTGCCTTTGCCTTCATGCAAGTAGTAGCCTCCGCGTGTGTCATGGCCGGAGAAGTAGCTGCCAGTGTTGGGGTCATCTCCATGCCTGCGCGTGCCAAAGATGCTCTAGGGAAGTGGTGGCGCCGCTGTCGGAGGAGGCGTCAAAGTGCTAGCTACATCCATGAAGTTGTACGGCTAGACGCCATGCCGGACCGATATCATGCCACCAGGATTGAAGAGGTTGTCGATCACTGGGGGCAGCCACTATCACAGAACCGACCAATTTATAAGAGCACAAGTACAAAAACAATCGCCGAAACGATCAAATTCTCACACTTGAGCCCATATAAACCCGGTAGTCAACTGAAATATCGAAGGATTTCAAACCAACTTGCATACAACCAAGATCACAGTAATTCAACATAACATATCATACGTTACAACATTTTGCAGACGTTTGCAAATAGATTACATCACCTCAGAGTCATCATTATTACAAAACAAGTCTTGCAAAGTACGCGGAAGCAAATAGTTTAACTTACACACCCGAGTTCAAATACAAATACTGGTTCGCTGATCACAACCCACAAAAGCATTCAAATAAGAGAAATGGAGATCATGCCCATGATCTAGTCTTCATCACCCACCGGGTGGAGACAATACTTATAGAATCCCTAATATAGAAGGTCATCTGCAACAAGAGGGAATAAACCCTGAGTACGAGAATGTACTCAGCTAGACTTACCCGTCGGAAACCAAAACAAATGACACTAAGGATTATGCATAGCTTAATTTAGTGGATCTGGCTGACACTTTCTTTTTGCGAAAAAGCATAAGTAATAATGATCAACTCTTAACCTGAACTAGCAGTGACTTTTAGCCATTAGCCTGTCATCTATATTAGCACCTGTACTAAGCAATCATTTTATTAAGATGCAAACATTAATAACCATATCAGGTATAAATCGTGGCAACATTATCATCATCATCCATTTAACCATATCTTTAAATTAATTGGATCTACGTTGCCGCTGCTCAGTCAAGTTCTCACTATCTAGGAGAGATGATGATTCGAATCGATTCCTATCCAGCTGGAGGGGTATTCCTAAACACAAACCCTGCTTCCCCCATCAGGGTCACAAACGAGTCACCTTTGGTACGATTCAGGAGTCGCGAGTCTGAATAGATCAACATTCTCAGAGAAACACTCTGCCAAGGTTGTTCGGGACTCTAACCCACCTTGGACATAAGCTAATGGCTCTCGGCACATCCTTACTACCTCAAGAATGCACGCCACTGCTCGCGTCCCTGGCCTGAGTCGAGCTATTAGGCTTCGCGGTTGGAACGACTTATCCGACCAGCTAAGTGTTAGGCTGCGTTCAACATGACATAAGGACGTACATCGTATCGGTCCTTAAACGACTCAGACGAAGTCACTATGTCCAAACCTACACAACACTCCGCTCGTTCTTAATTCATTATTAATATGGTTCTTTTCCACGATAGCAAATATAGCCAACCGTGATCCACCTCATCCTAAAGCTCGCAGGTGACAGGAAATCACCTGACTTCTACCGCACTAAGCATGGCTAAGCATTTGACCTGTTCCTGAACTTAAATAGGATTCCAGTATGATATCTGGACAAGGAGGGATTTATAATGCAACAATTGGTTCCAACCAATTCCTATACTTAATGCATCATCAATGAATAAAAGACACTCAATGTATTTGTAAAAACATGGGAGGCTTAATATGCTCCGGGGCTTGCCTTTTAGGAAAGAGGAAGGATGGTGGTCAGGGCACTCGGGCAACTCCTCCTCGGCGGCTGCTTCGTCGGCTTCCTGCACCTCGGGCTCCTCCTCCTGGTTGGCTCCCTCGAATTCCTGCAGCGTCACTCCCTCTGGCACACCTATTGCATGTATGCGCACGATAAGTATCATGGATGCACATGAATGAAGTTAGGGATGCTAGGGGAATGCACATGCTCACTGCAGTCCGCATATTCCAACTTAAGCCCTATTCAAATCACTTTACTTACCAAGTTTATACAACCTAATGTATAATTGCTCATCTTCCGTTAAGGACCTAGCACCTTCACCTAAGCATGTTCTCAAGTTAGGCTAGTTCCTGAACAATCAACGAGAGCATTGCAACAAGGTATACACTCAAGGATTTGTATTTCAGCAAAGTAGAGACTATATAGTGGTACAGTAATTCGACAATAACTGAAGATCTACAATTCCAAATGGCATGCAACAAGACAATTTGGAAATCTTATGAAATTGTATACAATTCATTTTTAGACCTCAAAGCATGATTCCAACCTTTACCAGGTTGAATTCTTTAATCAACAGAACTCTGTCCTCACAAGACAGAGAGTAGGCAAAACTGGAACCTAACTTTAAACAGCTGTAGTTCCTAAACTACTAGGCTAAATACCATCAAATTTTGACAGGAGCTAGATACATAATTTATCTACAACTTTTGTGTTCACCACATTCACATCCCACCAAATTATCATGGGGAACTTTATAAAGTCCCCAGATCTGTCCAGAGGGACATAATGCCAACAAAATAATTATTAACTTATGATGTAAACACATAATTGGAAAAAACTAACTCTACTCACTTATTACACATATCACAAGAACACCAGAAAGTATGGTGTTCCTCACCAAAACATTTCTTTTAATATCTTTCATAATTTAATTAATTAATTAGAGGAAATGGTAAACATATATGAAAACTACACCATTAAATCTACAAAAATTACAGTAGATACTACATGCTCTAAGTAGGCCACTATAAAAATTTCCCACCATTTGAGCAAGTATAACAGCCTACACAAAAATGATAAGACATAATGTCTTAAAATGACATAATTAGGAAACCTTAGTGAAAAGTGTCAAGCAACAGATTTAATATTTTTCCTAGCATCCTTAAGGTACTAGGATACTACCCACAAAGTTTCATGGTCATAGGATTCCTAGATAATTTACAAAAATTTACACAAGTGTAAATCAATGATAAAAGGAAAATCTATAACTCAAAAACCATACATGCAATGACTCTCAAATTTTTACCAGAGCTTCTACTAAGCAAGAATAGCTTACCCTCAAAAGTTCATAATTTTTGGATCACAGAAACTCAAGATATAATTTAAACAAGTTTGCATTCATTTAAAAACACATTTCAAGTTCCTATTTAATTCATCCAAAATTTCTACTTCATGTGCTCATGTCATATTTTTCTTAAATACTAGACTTCACTGTGATTCTACCAAAATTTGAATCACACCATTTGGATATACACATTTGGAGTTACAAAATTCACAAAACAGCATCCAAACTAGAATTAATTGAACTAGCTGATGAATCTATAGTCACGGACGCGTGGGAACCGCGTGTCAGCAGGGCCCGCTAGTCAGTGAGACGGAACAGGGGAGATGGCTGCGACGGCACGGTGGTGGTCTAGCTCCTCGACGGCGAGGACTCCGGTGACACCGAGGACACCTACATGACCTACGTGATGAGGTGAGTCGATTGGTGCTACCAGCAAGACCTAAGGTTCATCGGAGGTGGCTCATCGCCGGTGAAGGTGGCATGGTAGAGCTCTGGCGTGAGGCGCCAATGACGGCGAGCCCTTGCTGCCTCATCCGAGCTTGGTATGAGCTCCACGAGGTCACTATGGTGCTATCCAAGCAGAGAGAGGAGGACGAGAAGGTCTCGGTGGTGGTTGGCCACGGTGAGCTCTGCTCCGGCGAGGCGCGGCCATGGAGATGGCGGTGGAAAAATGGCCAATGGCCCTAACCTAAGGCATGGATGGCTCGGCTAGACGGTCGATGAGGTAGAGGAGGACACAACGGAGCTGTGGTCGAGCTAGAGGTCGCATTTTTGCAGCAACGAACAAGCTAGGTGACTGCAGAGCTTGCTCGGCAATGGTGGAGCGGCGGTGCTCTATTTCTGTGCGCGGTGTCGGCGAAGGAAATGAAAATTGGACTGGTGAGCTGGTCAGGCAGGCGGGCGGGGTTCAAGCAATGGCCGACAGTGCCAAGACGGCCGCGGCGCGTGGCCTACACGATCAGGCGGCCGGCGACGGGTGGCACCACGTGGCGGTTGTTTTCTGAAACCGGTCGACATTGTAGCTCACCATTCAGTTAACCTTTGACGCTTGACAGTGCATCTTCATCGTGTTGAAACGACTAAGTCGTTGATCATTAGCGAAAATCGTGTACATGAAAGTTGTAGCCCTACCTTTCATCTTCAACTTCTATTAAAGGATCATAGTCCAATTCACCATGAATCAGGATTTACATCAAGCCAAAGTTGGCTCAAACAAACTAAAATTGCATCTAAGACTTAGAAACTTTTCCCAAGTGTTGAATCAGCCCTCAACACTGACTTGTGGGACCTTTTTGAGCATGTTGTGCATGTTTTCATGACTTGGCTTCTAAACAAAGTTTGTTCCTTATAAAATTTGCTACAACTTTGCTTTAGGTTGCTCAGACATGCAAACAATCTAAGCTACACTTTTTAATTAGTCAAACAGAAGAGTTCAGGAGTCAAAACAGGTCAAACCACTATTTGAAATCATAATTAGGCAACATGATCAATATGAACAATGTTCCAAATGACATTCTAGGTGTAACAAAGTTACTTAAGAGAATTATTAGCCACACCACATATTGGTCACACAAGAATCAAGCATTGTATGTACTGAAACAATGAAAACCAATGAAATGTTACATTTGTTTCATAGCCATGTTTCACATGTTTCATGATCTTGTTGCATAGTACTAATTAGCTATGTTTCACTAAAGTGAGTTGCATATGTTGCACTTGGGTGTTGCACACTATTCATTTCATAAAAACCACACAAATGAAATATACAATATGTTGCAATGTTTCAAAAACATGTTTCATGTGATATAAGCTCACGAATGGATGCATGATGCTCATGTTCATGAAATGCAAGTGCAAATGTGGAAGCCAAACACCTGGGGTGTTACAGCCACCATGTCCTTGTCCTCGGTCTTCTCTTGCTGGAGCATCGGCGCAACAATGATGTTCAGGAACCACGGATCGAGGGTGCCACCGAGAACGCCACTGCCAGCCACCACTAGAGTCAGATCGATCGGTGTGGGCGATGGCAATGAGTAGTTGTACTCAAGGGTGTGTGGCATCAATGTGTACTCCTTACAGAAGTTGCACTAGTAGCGAGGCGGTGCTGGTGTAGGCAACATTTGCTCCATGGGGACATAAGCGGGTATGGCAATAGGCTCAGCAACAACTTCATCAATGGGTGGTGTCGGGGCTTCAATAGCGGGCGACATCAGGCTTCGACAACTGGTGGCGCTGAGGCTTCAACCACTAGTGGTGCGGCATTGCTTGGGCTAGTATCGTCCACGCTAAGGCGAGGGGACGGTGGCTAGCTCTACAGACAGAGGCCACACAAAGAAGAATGGTGGCCATGACGAATATGACTCCATCAGCAGCCACAAACTAGACCTGTACGAAGGCTGTGAATGGCAGAGTCGAAGATGCGGCCGAAAGGACCATGGCCATGGCCATGGGCAACATTGCAGTGAACATGAGACCCAAGGCGCTCGAAGACGCTGCGGCGCGATCCATGGTGGCCATGGTGGCAGATTGGGCCACGGTGAACTCTGCCGACGCGATAAAGGGCGAAGAATAGTCCACAAGTGATGTGAGATAGTAAGTCAATTCTGGCTATGATGCTTATCGGTGTTGGTTCAGAGGCATTCGTTGCCTGTCATTCTCCTTCTCTCTATTCAGTAGAGCGAAAGTGACTGATAACGTGATGAAAAGTATATGTAATGAGCAATGATTTTGGGAACAACTACTATGTTTCATTGATCTCTTAGAATATATAGTTTTTTTTATTTTTCACACTTTTTTAAACTATTTTCAAATCTAACATTGTTTATTTTTTTTGAAACTAACACTTTTGTTGTTCATAGCGTTGCTTAAGAGAATTCCATAGATTTTGTGGGTTCTCTTCCAACAAGTATTCAGCCTTAAGGTCAGGATGAATATGGCTCCTAATGAGATATAGGGCCATGTATACATGTTGATCATCAAGTGGTGCAACACCCTCTTGGTGTGGTAACACTACATGATAAAGTCCACAAGACGCAAGACTAACATTTATGTCCATAGCTCATGTGGGATAATTGTGGCCGTCTAGAGCAAGCAAATCAAATTCTTTGATGGTCATTGATCCTACACGAGGCAAACCATCGAAACATTTTAAGTTATTAAAATGTTGTGGTGTGTTGTAGTTATGGGATGCAAAATAGAAACAAGATAAATCTTGTAGTATTAATGGTGTAAAGATCTCATATGCATAATAAGATAATGGAGGCAGTCACCATAAAGGCGTAGACCTCTAAATGGGCATAGTCTGTGTTAACCGTAGATGCCAAGTAATTATGCAAGTTATATGAACACGTCTTAAGGTAGTCTTCAAGATTGATGTAGACCTTAGTTAATTCGCAAATGAATTGGGTACGCATGTTGAGGAAGTCACTAAGTTGTGGACTTAGTGTAGATTCCACCATAGCAACAATGTTCCTACCTTGTGTATGGCCAATAGGAATGTGAATTAATGGTAGTCATCTTTGTGAAAAGATGTAGACTAATTATTATAATTTGTGATGTTGCGTATGCATGTTGACGATAGTCACTAAGTGTTTACTTAGTGTAGTTCCACAGTAGCAACTATGGTGCTACCTTGTGTATGGCCAACAAAAAACCATAGAACATGCACGTTATACAATTGATGAGAAAAATACACATAAAATGTTGCATCCATTATTTAAGCGCGTAGTGCTTTAAAATTGAAAAGTGTATATAGGTTTAAATAAAAAAATGATCGATTGCAAAGTAGATAAATAAATAATTTGCAAGATCATGGTCGCAATACACAAGGATATTATATATTGGATTTGCCATACATACAGGGACAAATATTTTGAATAATATCTCAAATGGTTATTTTACAATGGTAAAACGTCATATGTACAACTACAGTTAAAGTCAGCGACTAAACATAGGTGTACTTAATTTTACAGCACATAATTATATGAGAGTAATAGAGTCTTATATGAATTAATACTGAAATTAAATAAACTAAACAGTAAATAGGATGATGGGTCAATAGAAACTCGGATTCAGCCTGTAGTCAACTTCGGGCTCATTCTCGCTAGCGCGGTGGGTGAAACAGAGGGGGCTGTAGTGGGCCAGTGGCCCATCTTCGGCGTGGGCCTGTAAAAGGGTCTCAATCGGTAGTTTGGGTTGCCTACCGTCACCACTGCTTGTTTGCCACCATCGGCTTGCAACACCACCATGCCACTGCTGGTACCTTCCTTCAGGCCAAGGAGGACTCCCCCTCATCAGGGGAGTAGAAGTCGCCACCACCGACTGCCATGTTGAGCACCTCTGTGGACGGGAGGCCAAGACTATCGGATTCCAGGAGTCGGCGTGGATGCTGAGGTGTAGTCTAGGGCACTGGTCGACAGCCGCCATCTTGACGCCAAGGAGGCATCAGAGAGTTGAGGTTGGCAGTGTCTTGGTCGAAGGAGAACCTGGGAGTGCCTTTGCCTTCTTGTGAGTAGCAGCCTACGCATGTGTCACGGGTGGAGAAGCAGCCACCAGTGCTAGGGTCATCGCCGTGCCTGCGCTCACAGAAGATGATCTGGGGAATAGGTGGTGCCGCTACCGGAGGTGGCGCTAAAGTGCCAGCCACATCCATGAAGTTGTATGGCTGGATGTCGTGTCGAGCCACGAGCGTGCCACCGGGATTGAAGAGGTTGCCGATCACTGGGATAGCCACCATGTCCTCGTCCTTGTCCTTGGTCTTCACTTGCTAGAGCATCGGTGCAGTGACGATGTTCAGGAACTATGAATCGAGGGTGCCATCGGGAACGCCACTGCTAGCCACCACTAGAGTCAGATCGACCGGTGTGGGCGATGGCAATGAGTAGTTGTACTCAAGGGTGTGCGGCATTAACGTGTACTCCTTGCAGAAGTTGGACTAGTAGTGAGGCGATGCCCGTGTTGGTGACATCGGCTCCATGGGGATGTAGGCAGGTATGGCAATGGGCTCAGCAACAACTTCATCAACTTGCGACACCACGGCTTCAACAGCGGGCGATGCTGGGGCTTCGACAACTGGTGGCATTGGGGCTTCAATCGCTGGTGGTGTGGTGTTGCTTGGGCTAGCACCATCCATGCCAAGGCGAGGGGACGGTGGCTAGCTCTGTAGACAGAGGTCACGCAGAGAAGCTTGGTGGCCATGACAAATCGGACTCCATCGGCGGCCACAAACCAGACCTGTATGGAGGCTGTGAATGGCAGAGTCAAAGATGCAGCCAAAAGAACCATGGCCATGGCCATGGGCAACGTTGCAGTGAACATGAGGCCCAAGGCGCTCGAAGACGCTGCAGCGCTATCCATGGTGGCCATGGTGGCAGATCGGGCCACGGCGAACTCCATCGACGTGACAAAGGGCGAAGAACAGTCCATGAGTGATGTGAGATGGTAAGTCAATTCTAGCCATGATGCTTATTGGTGTTGGTTCAGAGGCATTCGTTGCCTGTCGTTCTCCTTCTCTCTATCCAGTAGAGCGAAAGTGATTGATAACATGATGAAAAGTAAATGTAATGAGCAGTGATTTTGGGAACAACTACTATGTTTCATTGATCTTATAGAATATATAGAATTTTTTTTATTTTTTAACACTTTTTTAACTATTTTCAAATTTGACATTGTTTATTTTTTTTCAAAACTAACACTTTTGCCCATGCATATTCGTATGGTGAGGCTGCGCCATGCATGGCGGTGCAATGGGGGTAGCCAGGTGGTAGGTAGCAGTGGCGTTGGGCAATGATGTGGCTAGGCTACTGCGCCGTGGATCATGGCTTGTCGGTGCCACGCCACCGGTCATGGCACGGCTAGGCCTGACTTAACCGTCACACCATGAGCTCCCTCCCTCTGTCTGTCTACCTGACTAGAAGTGAGGGTGCTTGAGGCGCCTGTGCCGCCACCTCTTGACTCCCCCGTGCTCGGCTGCCACCTTTCCCTCCCTTGCCGCCCCCTCTCTACATTCCCCCAAGCTCCTCCTCAGCCTCAGTCAAGGTAACGGTGCTCTTATTAGTAGTTTGAGTGGTGGATTAAGGATTAGGATTGATAGCTAGGGTTTGGAGGAAAATATTAGTTTGAATTGTGGATTCAAGGATTAGAAGTATGTTTACCATGTTTAGTGTAAGGTATATTTTTGTTTGTATAAGTGTTGGTTATATTACTTTAGTTGCAATTACCATGTTTAGTGCAAGGTATATTTTTGTTCCTATAAGTGTTGGTTATATTACTTTAGTTGTAATGCAAATGGTTCTCCTTTACATTAATTTGCGATGTTTTGATTGATGTTAAATTACAACTATTTGATTAGATGCAAGACATGTATTAGGAGTAGATGTGGCGAAAACGGGGTTGTCCTAGAGAATTGTACCCCAATGCATCCAGCAAAGATGCCCCCATCCCTCCTAACCTCCTTGTCCCTGACTGTGACTATGGTTGTCCGACCGACGTGTTTCAATTGAGACATCCGGATACAACGGCTCGTTGCTTCTACACATGCAGTCGTTTTAATGTAAGTAATTCTTTCTAGATGTTTTTTCTTCATTTGTGTTACTAGGTTACTAATATTTTGTTAGAATCTTGTTTGTGTAGGCCCATGAGAGGTGCTTTTTCTTTCAGTGGATCGACGGTGCAGACAAGTTTGACCCGAGGTACCTCATTTTCGACGATTGTTGGAGAGGGAGACATCCACATGAGCACTTCAAGCGGTGGGTTCCAGCTCCCCCTAACCCTCTGCCAATGATAGCTAAGGAGAAGCACTTAGCCATAGTTAGTTGACTCAAGGAACCTCCTCTGTGCTATTGTGGAGATCGAGCTATGATAAACCCTAATAATACGTTGGATTTTGTGTGTCCAAACAAGCATGAATATACGTTGGAGTTTGTGTGTCCAAACAAACATGAAGTAAGTGGACATTATATTTGTTGAAATGCTAAGCTATAGGTGTTCATGTACTAATGCCACCTCTTTTAGGTGTTTGCATTTGTGAAGTGTCGTTTCAAGGAGTGGCTCTATGGTCCTAAGAATCAATGGCCGAAGCTGCCAAAGGAAAAGGAAATGGAAAAGGAAAAGGAAAAGGAAAAGGAAAAGAAGAAAGAAAGGGTAATTTTCAAAGCACCACCTGTCACATGTGAATGTGGTGTTCAATCCAACTACAACATTGTCCCTTTCGAGCTTGGAATAGGCCATTATTGCGGCATATGGTTGACTATGATGAGGTTGGTTATTGTTGTGGAAAACATGAAATCGTATTTTTTTTCTTTTGCTAAGACTTATGATCTATTTTTTGTTTAAATAGAGCACTAGGAAATGCAAGTGGGAATCTTATGATGCTCAAGCTAGGTTCTTGGATGAGTTGAAGGGGAGGCAAGTAATTATACAGAAGAGGGGATATGGACCTGACTACGTCAACCTATTTGTTAAACAGTAGAAGAAGGACATGCATGAGTTTGCTAGATAGAGCGGTATTCGTAACCTAATCGATGTCAGGCTTGACAAATAGGGGCTAGAGAGAAGGAGGGTGTTAGAGGAGGAGAGGGCAAGGAAGGCTGTAATGGAGGAGGAAAGAGTATAGATGTAGGTCTTGAACAATCATGTTGCTGCATTATGTGCAAATGAGTCATTGGAAGCCTTGTTATTTTCGTTGCCTGATTTTATATGTAATATAATCGTATTGCTAACTTGTTGCATTTTATACATGAAGGGATTGGATGCAGCGGGGAGCATGCAGTAGAGGTGGCCCATGCAAGGTATGTGGAAAAGAAGTTACATGAGCACAGAACGTGAGCTGGTCACGACATTCTATCTTCGATTGTGTTGGACAATGAGGGGGACGAGGATGAGGATGACACTGCCAAGTTGAGCAATCTCATCGCTCTAGCAGAGGCGGGCTTGTAGGCGGATAAGGATGAGGATGACACTAGTAGACTAAGCGAGCTCATTGCTCTACCAGAGGTGGGCTTGTAGGCAGAGGAGGATGAGGATGTGTTCTTCTCTCAATCCACAGAGGCCGCTTACTATAGGCGATAGGCAGATCAGGGCAATGCAGGTGAGCCCAGACATATGAATGAGGTGGAGGAGAACACATTCTTGTCTCAGGCCACAAATGAAGCGGAGGCTACTTACTATAGGCGACAGGCAGATCACAGAAATGAAGGTGAGCCTAGCCACAACAATAAGGTTGTGGTAGAGGATTGGTACTCGGACGACGAGTTCCTTACTTAGTATGTTTCTGACTGAGTATTTTGTGAGTGTGCCATGTGGTAGTTCCATGCCATATTAATGGACAATGTTGTTATGCACTAGAACTTTCATTGTGTTATCTTGTGTTTAATTTAAACTGTTGATGTACTTGAACTTTCAATGCATAGCCTAAGTGCTGCCACAAATGGTCCAAAAGAAGAGTGTTTCATTTGAACTATTGATTTGTTGTACCCATGTATCAAACATAGTTTCCCATGTTCGATCTTAAGCAAGTATCTTCATACCATCTGTATGTCACCCTCTGATCCATCCAACTTTAACCCAACTGTTTAGAATATTAACGTATGTTACCCTCTGATCCATCCAATTATACCTTAGATATGGGTCGGAGAGGTTATTTTATTTTTATTTTTATAACGGCACAAAACTTGTGTAAACCAATATTGCTTGCAAGACTAGCGAGAAACTCCCTTGCATCACGACCATACAAGCTAATTCCTGAGCTCAGTGCAACCCAACTTCTGCCGCACCATGAGCTGTGGCATGGCAACCCTAACACATCATTGCCAATGGCATGGCAACCCTGACATGCCAGAGCACAAGGCATGGCAGCCAGACACACTAGGGCCAATAGTGTGGCAAGGCCTGAACATTTCTAGTGGACCGAATTCAAGTAGCAGCCACCAAGATGCTTCAATAATTCAACTAATGCAGCCTCGATTAGCGTCTTGAAGCAAAAAAGTGGACCATGTGCATAGGTTTTCAAGTTGGTACACAAGACTTGATTCATTCAACCCGACAAATTGCTACATAAGACTTGAATGAAATTAAGTTCATGACGACAAGACAATATTTGTTCGACATAAGTTCTACATGAAGCAACTAAGTCAACCAAGTGCACAAGTTGGTACGGAGGTCTTCAGCCACAAGTGCAACTAGTACATAATTTTGGTACTACATGAACTACAAAATAAGGCAAAGTCTTCAAGGATGGACGTCATGATGACATGATCTTTCAAGATCTTGAGCATCTGAAGGCCTTGTTGAAGGTGTACCTACATTATTGTCGGTTAGTAAGGAGGCAACACATCAAGTTTTGCAATTGAGGAAACTTGAAAACAAACACATGGACTATGCTTACCTAGACCCTACGTCCTAGGAGTGTAAGGGTCCTTCAGATGCCTTGTTCCTTTAGATTTGTAGGCAACACATTAGGAGTGTAGCCAACGTCGGTGCGGTCGCGATGGTGGGGCTGATGGCCATACTATTGCGTACGGCTCATACCATGCAAGTATAAGATGGGCAAGATTAGTTACAATCTTTATCATTGCTAGTTCATACAGGCTAGGTATTTAAAAAAGTGCCTTTGTTACTTCCTGTTCGTCTTCTTAGGTACCAAGCGGGGCACCACCTAGCTGAGACATGCCAATCTTGTCCTGCTGCCAAGGGTCTCACTAGTGGTGGTGTATGTGGAAGCCCTAGGCCTCCTCGTCATCCTTGTCATCCTCATCGTCCTCTTCTGTAGGGCCCTTCCCAGTGCTATGGTGGGGTGGTGTATGCATAGCGGAAGTCACACCTGTCATTGGCTCAAAAGAATCAGTTGGTGTCCTCAGAAGCATAAGCTGTGCCACCCAACCACACCGAGTAGTGGGGTTCCTCCCACAGAGTATCCATGCAGCTCAACTTTTGAGCTAGCTTCCTGCAACTCTTCTTCACTTTCTACATCAACATAGGTTAAAGAAAAATTATTCACCAAGCGCGTAGAGACTAAATGAACATTTTCATAATGGATAACTTTCTATGTACCTCCTCAAAAGCCTCTAGAATGCCTAGCCCCTGCCCTCTAGACTCATGAAGTGAAAACATAACTTTGTTGGACAACCTTGACAATTGTGTGACCTGGGTATAGAAACAAGGTTGGACCATTTTAGTACACTTAGTAAATGCCAAATGGATAATAATTTGTAGCATTCAAGTATCTTACCACATATCTCTATAGTAGGGCTCTTTGTGGTTGTGTCTCCTCCCTAGTGGCAATGTCGTACACATCTTCAATGACATCTTCCTTTGAGTCATCGTCAATTACATCCTCAATGTACAGGGGCTTGATATGTGTCCTCATAGATCTGTGAAGCCACTGGAGGTACTCATTGAAGGTGTGCTAGTCGTGTGGCGGATCCGCATGGACCGATATCTGCTACTTGGTCTTCCGTAGTTGGATGAACTCGTAGTGCTTCACGCGGCAATCCTTGTCCTTGTACCTCTTTCTATGGTCATACCTGCAACAAAATGATGGTTCGTTCTACCACACACATAGCTTGATATTGTAGCTATGTTATGAATCGATAATGCACCCGTGCAATTTTTGGTTGTTGGAGTAAAGTGGTGCTGAGTAGCCTATAATTCTTCTAAACTGTCTGCAAACCCTAATGGGCAAGTGGATCTTGACCACATGGAAGAAAATAAGAGGGATGTTGCAGCGATACTCGTTAGACACTTTCCTAGTGACAGGACTTAGGTACTGCTGGAGCTCCAGAGCATCCCAAGGACACCAAGTCACCTAAACATTTCATAATTGTGTTAGCTTCTGATAGTTTGCACAACCATAAAGACACACATATGTTACCAAAGAGAGTGTTGTAATAGAACCGACCAATTTATAAGAGCACAAGTACGAAAGCAATCACCGAAGTGATCAAATCATCATACTTGAACCCATATAAACCCGGTAGTCAACTGAAACCACGAAGGATTTCAAACCAACTTGCATACAACCAAGACCACAGTAATTCAACATAACAAGCCACATGTTACATCCATTTCACAAGTACTTCACAAGTACCTCATACATCAGAGTACACATAGTTATTACAAAACGAGTTCACAAGTAGCGGAAGCAAAGTAGTTTGAGACCATCACACACACTTAGTTCAAATACAAGCTAGCTCCATAGTCATATCCAACAAAAGCAGTAAGATAAGATAACATAGATGATCATGCCCATGATCTAGTCTTCATCCCCTGCAGGGTGGAGACAATACTTGCAGTAGCCGTTATAGAGCACGTCATCTGCAACAAGGGGGAATAAACTCTGAGTATGAGAATGTACTCAGCTAGACTTACCCGTCGTAAACCAGAAATAAATGACACCAAGGAGTATGCAAAGCTTTATCGGTGGATCTTCCTTGACAACCATTTTGCATAAAAGCTTTAGTGATATGAGAGCATAATTTACATTATTAGTAAGTAGCAAATTATCCAAATTAACCTATCAACTAGATCAGCACCTATACTATAGCAAGCAATTGATTTAACTCCAAACATTAGTAACCATATCCGGTACAATATTGTATCATCATCATCATTTAACCATCAAGTTCCATTAAGTGCATCTACGTTGCCGCTGCTCAGTCAAGTTCTCACTATCCGGGAGAGACGGCGATTCGGATCGATTCCTATCTAGCTGGAGGGGTATTCCTAACACAAACCCAGGCATACCGCGCGAAGGCAGCCATAGGTCACCTTTGGTACATCTCAGGAATCATGGTTTTGAGCAGCACCGCACCCTCAGGGAGTCCACTCTACTAGGTGGTCAATCTCACCTCGGACTTACGCCAATAGCTCCTCGCACATCCTTACTACTGCCAGGGTGCGCACTTTTACTTCTCGGTCTTCCGGCCTGAGTTGAGCTACTCGGCTTCATGGTCGAAATGAGTTATCCGACCAACTATGTGATAGGCATGTGTTCAACATGACATGAGGACGTACAGTGAATTGGTCCTTAACCCACACAGACGGGGATAGATCCACACCCAAGACCTCCTTGCCTTGTTGCTTCTCTATCGACATCCCGCCCGGTCACAATTCATTATTAACACATGGTTATCTTCCACGATAGCAAATATAGCCAACCGTGACCGGACATCATCCTTACTTGTAGGTGATAGGAAATCACCTGACTTTTACCGGTCTAAGCATGGCTAAGCTTTGATCCGCTCCTGGACCTAAATAGGATTCAGGGTATGTATACTGGCCAAGGAATAGATATATATGCAACAAGTGTTTGCAACCAATTCCTATCACTTAATGCATCAACAAATAAAGATACTCAAAGTAACCATTTTCAAAACATAGGAGACTTAGAATGCTCCGGGGCTTGCCTTTCAGAAAAGACGAAGGTTGGTGATTGGGACACTCAAGAACTTTTTTGTCGGCTCCTTCTTCGGGGGCCTGCACCTCCTGCTCCTGAGCTTGCTGCTGCTCCTCCGGAAGTACTTGCTCGAATTCTAGAAGCATGACTCCCTCCGGAACACCTATTGCATGCATATGCATAGTATAAGAATCATGCATGCACAAGAGATGGAAGGTGATGATGAAATGTACATCCATGTATGAATGGACGCATAAAAGACATAATGATACAAGATTAACATCGACTTTACCGAGTAGGTGCATATCTCTTTTAGAAAACAAGAACAGCACACTCACCAAGTTCTAATAAACTAAGATAAAGTTGTTCATATTTAGTAAGAGGTCTAGCACCTGCAACTAACAATTTATCTTAATTAGCCTAGCATCTAAATCATTACATCAACTTATATAAAGCAAACAAGTCATTCACTGCACTCAACAGTTTTCAGGCTGCAAACAGCAGCTACAAGTTAGATCCATAACTGGAGTTATACAGATCCAAATACCATGATTTAAGACTTTCTGGAAAGCTTATAAAATTGTCTACAACTTTTATTTAATCACCAAAGTCTAATTCAAATTCAAACTAGGTCACCCAGACTGATCTTGCAAAACTGTCCGAGGATTCCAGAGAGCAGGCAGTTGGGAGTGCTGCCTTCCAACTGACACAACTCTCAAACTACTAGGCCAAATGTCTTGAAATTTTAACACAAGCTAGATAAATAAGTTTCCTACAACTTTGTTATTGACCACTTTCCCAGAAACCCAAATTATCATGGTGAACTTTATAAAGTTTCCAGAACTGTCCAGAAAGACACATTGCAAGAAAAATAATTATTAACTCACATTGTAAACCTACAAATGGTCAAAACTAACTTTACTAACTCATCACACATGTTAAAAGGACACCAGAGAACATAGTGGCTATTCCTAAATAAATTATTTTCATACCTTTATTAATTTATTTAGATACTTAGGTTAAATAATAAACATATGTCCAAAGTGTACAGAAAATTGCACAAAAATTACAGTAGCTTATACATGTCTCCAATAGGCTACTACATAAAGTTCACATCATTTGAACAGGTATAACATCCTACACAAAAATGACAAGGCATAAAGGCTTAAAATGGCATAAATAGGAAACCCTAGTGAAATGTGTCAAGCAATAGATTTTATATTTTTCCTAGCATCCTTAAGGTACGAGGAAACCCTCAAACAAATTTCATGGTCATTGGATTCATAAATAAATTACTAAAATTCACACAAGGATCATCCAATGATAAAAGGAAAATCTATAAATAAAAAACCATACATGCACTGACTCTCAAATTTTTACTAGAGCTTCTACTAATCAAGAAGAGCTCACTCACAAAATTTCATAAATTTTGGAGCATAGGAACTCAGGATATAATTTAAACAAGTTTGCATGCATTTAAAAACACATTCCAAGTTTCAAATTTATTCATCCAAAACTTGCACTACAAGTGTTAATGTTATATTTTTCCTAATTACTACACTTCATCATGATCCTAACAAAATTGGAACCACATAATGTGGATCTACAAACTTGAGATATAAATCTTTACAAAATAGCATCAAAATCTAAAATAATGAACTTGCTTCTCTGGTTTGAGTCACTAACAACCGGGACCCATGAAACAGGAGGGCCTGCGTATCAGCAACCGTAAAACAGAGTGCGGCGGGGAATCAGCGCGGGAGCGATGGAGCTTGCTGATGGCGGCTTCTCCGGCGAAATCGACCCCACCATAGAGTTCACCTCACTCCCCCGCATCGATTCATACCGGTGGTTAGCCTAGAAGTGCATGGAAGGGGGCTCGTCGCAAGCCATGGTGACTCGGCGGCGCGGCATGATGGTGCGCCGGCCAGCTCCAGCCATGTAGGGCGCGGCTAAGCTTGGTACGAGCTTCTAGAGCATGTGGGGAAGACAATGTGGACGAAAGGAGGCACGGAAGAGCACTGGTCAGCAAGGTCCACGGTGAGCTCACGCTCCGGCGAGACTCCGGACATGGCGGCGGTGACAGGACTAGCCAACGGAACCTGACCTAACCATGAATAAGACTACGAAGAACTCAGGTGAGTAGAGCAGTGCAAGGAGCTTCTATGTGCACGAGCAATTGTTTAGCGGCTAACCGGTGGAGGAGCTGTGTGATGGCGACACTCTCAGCAGCAATGGTGCAGCGGCTGCTGCTGCGGTCGCTGCGGTGAGCGGAGGAGAAGATGAAAATGGAAATGTGAGCGCTGGGAGGGAGCGGGCGACTACAGGGCGTGTTGAGGCACGCGGTAGCCCGACGTGGCCAGCGTGGTCAGGCTAGCGGCGACGCGCAGCGTACATGCGGCGGACGAAGTCTGAAACGGTCGACCACTGTAGCTTCCATTCAGTTAAGCCCACCGACGCCTAACAGTGAGTTTTTCATCGGCCTAAAACTCCTAAACCGTGATGATCTAGCTCTTGGCATAGTTGACAAAGTTGGAGATTTAAGTGAGTTCTACAACTTTGCCTATTGGAGCTTGAGCTGGTTCGGTCTAGTTAGGGAGATACAAAGCTCCAAACAAAGATACAAGAAACTGAAAATCAGTTTTCACACTTAGGAAATTTCTAAGTGTTGAATCCAACCCCAGTTCTGACTTGTGGGACCTTTTTGAGCATGTCGTGCACATTTTCATGAGTTGGTCATAAAACAACTTTTGTTCCTTATAAAATTTGCTACAACTTTGCTTTAGGTTGCTCATACATGCAAACAATCTAAGTTGTACTTTTTAAACAGTCAAACATAAGAGCTCTAGGGTCAACACAAGTCAAACTACCACTTGGAAACTTAATTAGGCAAAATGACCAACATGAACATTGTTCCTAATGACATTCTAAGTATAACTAAGGTATTTTAGTTACCCACATTCATCACTTGCACTCAATCACCCATGATCATAAAGCATACATACAATGAAACTTAAAAGAACAATAGCATGTTTCACATGTTTCATAGCAATGTTTCATATAGAAATGCTTATGCATGAATGAATGATGCTTATGAATGAGATGATGATGCACATGCTCATGTGATGCAAGCATTTTAGTGCAACCATAAAACTGAGGTGTTACAGACCTCCCCCCTTATAAAAATCTCACCCCGAGATTTGAAAAGCGTACCATTTTGAATAAAAGGTAGGGTATACATCCTTTAAATAATCTTCCCGTTCTCACGTTGCATCGCTTTCACTACTCTGGTTACTCCACATAACCTTGTAGAACTTGACCACATGGTTCCGGGTTACTCTCTCTCTTGTGTCGATAACCCGTACCGGCTTTTCTTCATAGGATAGTTCTGATTTCAACTTGATATTTCTAAGTGAAACTCTTTCTTCGGGAACACGAAGACATTTCTTCAATTGAGATACATGAAAACATTGAAGATAGCTCTCATCTCATAAGGTAACTCTATCTTGTAAGCTACATTCCCACTCTTTTCTATGATCAGATATGGGCCTACATACCTAGGTGTAAGCTTCCTTTTTACTCAGAATCGCTGCACACCTTTCATCGGTGATACCTTCAGATAAACATGATCACCTACTTCAAACTCAATGGCCTTTCTTCTTTTATCCGCATAGCTTTTCTGCCTAGCTTGAGCAACTTTCATATGTTTTTGGATAGTACGGACTTGTTGTTCAGCATCTTCAATGAAATCAATGTCATAGTATCTCCTTTCTCTAGATTCAACCCAGTTCAAAGGAGTTCTACACTTGCGGCCATACAATGCTTCGAATGGGGCCATCTTGATACTTTCTTGATAACTATTATTATAGGAAAATTCAGCCAAGGGTAACCACTTATCCCACAAACCTTTGGATGATATGACACAAGCCCTTAACATGTCTTCCAATATTTGATTCACTCGCTCCGTCTATCCAAAGGTTTGTGGATGATAAGCAGAACTTCTAACTAAGTTGGTCCCTATCATCTTGTGCAAATGTTCCCAAAAACGAGCGGTCAACTAAGGTCCTCTATCAGATACAATGGTTCTAGGAACACCATGGAGACGTACTATCTGATTAAAATATAACTCTACATAGTCACTTGGTCGATAGTTAACTCTAACTGGTATAAAATGAGCAGACTTTGTTAAGCGATCCACTATTACCCATATGGAATTAAAATTCTTTTGGGTAGGGGGAAGCCCAACAATGAAATCCATACTAATCTCTTCCCATTTCCATCCTGGTATAGACAATGGTTGGAGAAGTCTAGCAGGCTTCATGTGAATTGCTTTGACTCTACAACAATTGTCGCACCTTGCAACATAAGCTGTGATTTCTTTCTTCATCTTGGTCCACCAAAATTGAGATTTCAAATCTTGATACATTTTGCTACTTCTCAGGTGGATAGATAACTTGGATGAGTGAGCTTCTTCTAAGATTTAGTTTCTAAGCTCTTTGTCCTTTGGTACAATAAGTCTATCCTTAAACCATAGAACACCCTTCTCATCAACACGAAAGTGTTTTGTCTCTTGTTCCTTCATCTTCCTTTTTATATGGAACACACCCACATCGGTTTTCTGAAGCTCGATGATTTTACTTTCTAGAGAGCAACTAAGGGTAATACTGTGTAACATAGCAGGATGTAACAGATGTACCAAATGATAATCTACTTCCAAGAGAGAATTGCAGTGAGATTTTCTACTCAAAGCATCAGCAACAACATTTGCTTTACCCGGATGATAATGAACTTCTAAATTATAATCTTTAATCAACTCTAGCCATCTTCTCTATCTCATGTTCAATTCTGGTTGGGTGAAAATATACTTGAAACTTTTATGATCGATATAGATATGGCACACATTATCGAGCAGGTAATGCCTCCAAATCTTCAAAGCATGAACAACAGCAGCTAACTCAAGATCATGAGTTGGATAATTGGCTTCATGCTTCCTTAGCTGACATGAGGCATAGGCGATAACCCAGCCTTCCTGCATAAGGACACATCCTAAACTAGTACCTAATGCATCACAAAACACATCAAAAGGTTTCTCGATACCAGGTTGTGCCAAAACATGAGCTGATGTCAACAAGGTCCTTAAAGTGCAAAAAGTAGTCTCACACTCCGGAGTCCAAACAAACTTCACATCTTTTTGAAGCAATCGGGTCATGGGCTTGGCTACCTTAGAGAAATCTAGAATGAATCAATGATAATATCCAGCCAAACTAAGGAAACTTCTAACCTCATGCACTGAAGTTGGTGCTTTCCAATCAATGACTTCTTCCACCTTAGACGAATCAACCGAAATCCCTTCATCGGACAACACATGACCCAAGAAAGGTACTTTCTTAAGCCAAAACTCACATTTACTGAACTTGGCATAAAACTTATGTTCTCGTAGCCTAGATAAAACAACTCTTAGATGCTCGGCATGTTCTTAAGCATTTATGGAAAAGATCAAGATGTCATCAATGAAGACAACTACAAATTTGTCCAGTTTCTCCATGAATACTGAATTCATCAGACGTACGAAGTATGTAGGAGCATTGGTCAGGCTGAAAGACATAACAAGATACTCATACAACCCATATCTGGTGGAGAAAGCGGTCTTAGGCACATCCTCTGGTCTAATCTTTATCTGATGATAACCAGATCTCAAATCAATTTTGGAGAATACCTTTGCCTTAGATAACTGATCCAACAAAATATCAATGCAGGGCAATGGGTACTTGTTCTTGATTGTGACAGCATTGAGTGGACGATAATCCAACACATGCGCAATGACATGTCCTTCTTCTTCACAAATATAGCAGGACAACTCCAGGGAGAAGCACTAGGTCGGATAAGACCGTTCTCTAACAGATCTTGTAACTACACTTTAAGCTCTACTAACTCATTAGGCGGCATCCTATAAAGCCTCCTAGAAATAGGTGCAGTACCCGGCACTAACTCGATCTTGAACTCGATATCTCGATCAGGCGGTAAACCAGGTAAATCATTAGGAAATACATCTAGAAATTCACACACTACTGGAACGTCCTCAAGTCTTGGGGTTAGGATAACATTAGTAGTGTTGTGGAGTTCTAACTCTCTGGGAAGTGGCACAAGGAAAGCCTCCTTACTGATAGGATCCCTCAACATAACGACCCTAGTGGAAGTATCAATGAGCACTCCATGACCGCTCATCCACTTCATTCCCAAGATTACATCTATCCCTAATCCCGACAAAACTACCATATCGGCCATAAACACTTGTCCCTCTATTTTGATACTCACACCCAACACTATTTGATTAGTCAAAATATTACTTCCAGCTGCACTAATGCAATAACTACCCGAGGATACTGTAATTACCTTCTGATTGTATTTTGATGCAAAAGCTGTACTCATAAATGAATGCAAAGCACCAGAATCAAATAGTACAACTGCCGGATGGTGATTCACAAGGAACTTACCCGCAGTAACCACCTCTCTAGAGGGTATCTCAGTCATGTTGGTGTAGTTAACATGTACATGACAAGCACCAAAATTCCCTTGCTTCTGATGGTTCTTCTGAGGATATGGGCAATTCTTGGACCAATGACCTATCCTACCACCATTCCAATAGGGCCTGTTCGCTGGTGGAACAATAGAATTCTCTGGTCCGATGGTGCCCTTTGGAAGAGGTACATTAAATGCTTTCTTGAAACTAGTCTTTGCCTGATTCTTCGTCTGTGGTGGCCGGTACCTAACAGCTATAGCCGGTGGGTGAAACTGAGTCTTCGCTACTGGAGCTTTAGCCTAAGAGGCACCTACCTCAAAGGCCCTCTTGTGATTTTTGGAAGCAGCATAGACATTATTGTTATTCTCTTGAGTAAGAGCATCGCTTATGAACTCATTGAAAGTGACACTCTTGTTGTTCCCCATGGACTTCATTAGTTTTGGACTAAGCCCTCTCTTAAAGCTAGCAATTCTCTTTGATTCTGAATCAACGAATTCTGGAGCATACCTTACCAGATGATTGAAGGCATGAAGATATTCAGTGAGTGTTTTGGTGCCTTGCACCAACTTCATAAACTCATTGTGCTTTATGGCCATCAACTCGGGAGGAATATAATGACTCTTGAAAGCCTCCTAGAATTGATTCCACATGATCTGGGCATTCTCAAGTAAGGTGGACCTATAATGATGCCACCAAATACCTGCTGGTCCTTGTAACTAATGCGAAGCATACTTTGCTTTCACCTGCTCCGTCACCCTAAGCAAACGGAACTTGTGCTCAAGCGTGTTTAGCCACTCTTCTACTTGGAGCGGCTCTTTAGCTTCCTTGAATACGGGCGACTTGGTATCTTGGAATTCTTTGAAATCACTAAACTGGTTGGGCTCTGGTCCCTGTCGTTGATTGCAAGCCCTATGCTTGATGCTAGGCCAGGGTACGCATAGCGTCCCCCAACGCACGCTGACCTTCCACGAGCATGGCCAACAGATCAGATGGTGTGGGTGGTGGTGGTGGTGGAAGATCATCATCACCACTACCCCCAACACGGCCTGAATGCAGATTGCGCGACATCTGTAGAAGTGCACTTGTGAGTAATGATGGACGATGTCGGATACATTGCAGATGAATTGTAGAATTATGCCAAACTAAACTTATTGGAGAGATTAATTTCATGCAATAAATAGAGGCACAATAATTCATCCTCATAACATCACCAATACTTTACTCCGCACATTCTTGTGATGCATACGCTTACATGCCAAATTTTGCCAACATCAAAGATGAACTTTTATTTAAAGCTCACATCCATATGGAGCCAACATGCAAATTCTAGAGATTACATCCAAGTCTCTAGCTGAAATTAAGTTACGGTTCTTCCAAAAGAAAACAAAAGATAGGCTCTAGTGCATCTAGCTTAGTGCTACAACCAAACTACACATCTTCATCAGTGTCAGCATCGATCACTCCTTCACCGTCTTCATCCTTGATAGGGTCGAGTTCCTCCTCTTCTTCATCTTCTTCAGCTCCTGGTACTGCGATAACATTGGCATCCAATTCCATGCCATCATCATCAGCGAAGATCACCTGTGGTCCTCCCACCACAGGGTACATAGGAATAGGATGAGGAATCAGATTGAGCTAATTGTTGAGGCGGTGAACATCAATCTGTAGTTCTTCAATTTGGCGGAGGAGTTCATTCTCTCAGATTTCCGCTCGAATTCCTGTCATGATCCTAGCATTGTCCCTAATTTGAGCTAGACGGAGTGCGTCATCTCGCTCATGAGTTAACTGCATGATCCAATCTTGGTTAACATCTCTTTCCCTAACAACACTTACAAACTGTTGCCTGCGGTTTTCCAAAGCGCTCATAAGACCACCGATATCATTTTGAGTTGTCCTAAGCTCCTTACCATTCTTGCATGCACGCTTCTTCCACGTGAGCTGTTCCTTCAGTGCTTGCCAAAGGGATATCAAGGCACCAACATAAGTGCCCTGGCCATCCTAAAATAGCTTTAGAACAGCCATCATAGCACTCATGGCAGGTCCTAAGCTCTGTGCCCTTTCTGCCTCAGTCATGACCAAGGGATCATCCCCAAAATTCAGCCACTCTACCTCAGACAGAGCTACTCGAGGATTGGACTTAGCTGGTCCGACAATCAACTCGTCACCAAACTCCTGACAAATATCAAGTAGAACTTCCAAAGCTGCCATCTGTGCCCCTTCCCAAGGGGTTTGTCCATCGGCTTCAACACTCCAACCAAGCCACTAGGGTCTGTTTGCGTGAGGCAGGACAACCACCTCCACGTCATACCACAACATTCCTCCTTCTGCCTCCCCTTGTTTCCAAGTATAACGAGGTGGCTCCGCATATCCCATGGAATGTAGCACTCTCCACAGTAGGGTTGGAGTGCCAAACATGTGCAGGAATGTGTCGCTCCTAGGCGGTAGTGCTGGTGTGGCCATCTGTAGTAACATTGCAACTTGGGTGAGAGAGGATTATCTAACAGGATGAGAAATCTATAACGAAATAATTAAAGATAAGGGAGGGAGTGATGCAAAAATGTAATGGCACGAGTAACATGATGCATGCACGTTCCGTACGTCCTCACGAATCTTAAGAAAAAATTAAAATTCTAGCGACATAGACAGTGGCATACATACATTCTCTCATATACGTATCTAGTCGAGTTACACGTTGCGTTGTTAGTGTACCTACAGACAAATTCATTGCAGCCCATCCCAAAAAAGAGAAATAAGCACACAATGAAAGCAGTAAACTAAGATACTCTCCATATATACATCCCCGGATATATATACTTTGGTATCCAAAGCTACCCGATAGATACACCCACAATTAAGTACCTTCATATGTACATGTGTGCAACATGTAAACATTCCGGTAACCACAACTAACTCTCCCTAGACCAACAGTTGGATGGTCATGCTCTCACAACTCACTTTACCAGGGTGTAGAGGCAATTGATCCATACATTACCACCCAAGCGGATGGCATCCATACAATAGCAACGCCATATGGACGATGAAATAAAATGAAAGCAATTACCCCCCAAAACTCATTACTTAAATAAGCCACCTGAAAGTCCTTATTTGGGCATAGAGGATATGACCACCGTCACACTTAAGTAAAATTTCAGATTTGAACACACCTATATATAAGTAGCTATAAGTTGTCAAAACTGATTTTCGCAAACAAAAACATTTGTTTTAAATACACATATGACATGTTTAATGTTGAATCTAGCTCATATACCAACTGTAACAGAACCGACCAATTTATAAGAGCACAAGTATGAAAGCAATCACCGGAGTGATCAAACCGTCATACTTGAACCCATATAAACCCGGTAGTCAACTGAAACCACGAAGGATTTCAAACCAACTTGCATACAACCAAGACCATAGTAATTCAACATAACAAGCCACATGTTACATCCATTTCACAAGTAGTTCACAAGTACCTCATACATCAGAGTACACATAGTTATTACAAAACGAGTTCACAAATAGCAGAAGCAAAGTAGTTTGAGACCATCACACATAGTTAGTTCAAATACTAGCCGCTCCATAGTCATATCCAGCAAAAGTAGTAAGATAAGATAACATAGATGACCATGCCCATGATCTAGTCTTCATCCCCTGCAGGGTGGAGACAATACTTGCAGTAGCCGTTATAGAGCATGTCATCTGCAACAAGGGGGAATAAACCCTGAGTACAGAATGTACTCAGCTAGACTTACTCATCGTAAACTAGAAATAAATCCAAACTAAATAGTGATGACATTATTAAATATTTACAACACATAGGACATAAATTGTGGTTTATTATTACAATCACTAGGACACAAATACATTGGAATCTAAGAGATTGGGAGCTTATTCAAAGTCTCCAAATATGTCGTTGGATGCATATTCCACGATCATATTCCCTGTATCAGCAAGATCCTCGCCTCCTCATATGTTGTTGTTGCTTGGTTCCACATGAACTTGTTGTGAACAATCAGCCTCTTCCTTGGTAGTGTCAGGTCAAAGATTGAAATGGGCTTCATACTTCTGTCCTGGTGTAGCTCGTCCACGACCCACATACTCGCCTCCTCATATGTTGTTGTTGCTTGGTTCCACATGAACTTGTTGTGAACAATCAGCCTCTTCCTTGGTAGTGTCAGGTCCAAAGATTGAAATGGGCTTCATACTTCTGTCCTGGTGTAGCTCGTCCACGACCCACATACTTTAAGTAGAGATCAACAGATGACTTGGGATACGATGTTTCTTTGTAGCGTGGCTATAACAACCACACTTTTGACAAACAGGTTTGTCATTCCCGTGTTTGGAAATGTTCTTACCACTGTTGGAAACACGATTTTGGAATTTCTTATTGCGTCTGCGTTTGTTTTTACCCTTCTTGGAATTTCCCTGATGATGGGTCTTAGAAGGTCCACCATCAAATTTGGGTTTATTCTGAGTATAGGCATGTACTTCAGGCAATGGAGCAGACCCTATGGGGTGCTACTGGTTATTCTAAACCATAAGTTTAGAATGTTTTTTGGCCTCAAGTAAAGTTCGTATAAGCTCAGAGTAAACCTAGGAACGCCTTTCACGGTATTGTTGTTGAAGAATGCTTTCAGAGGGAGGCATAGTAGGCAGAGTCTTTTCTATCTTATCCGCATCTATATGTTCTTTCTCACAGAATTGCAACTTTGAGCAAATCCTATGAACAACATGGTTGTAATCATTAACAGTTTTGAAATCCTGTAAGCGAAGTTGTGTCCACTCATAGTTGGCCGCGGGCAGGACAAGTGCCTTTTGTTGTTCATAGCATTGCTTAAGAGAATTCCATAGATTTCGTGGGTTCTCTTACAACAAGTATTCAGCCTTAATGTCAGGATGAATATGGCTCCTAATGAGATATAGGGCCATGTATACATGTTGATCATCAAGTGGTGCAACACCCACTTGGGGTGCTAACACTGCTTGATAAAGTCCATGAGACGCAAGACTAACTTTTACGTCCACAGCTCATGTGGGATATTGTGGCCGTCTAGAGCAAGCAAATCAAACTCTTTGATGGTCATTGATCCTACACGAGGCAAACCATCGAAACATTTTAAGTGGGATGCAAAATAGAAACAAGATAAATCTTGTAGTATTAATGGTGTAAAGATCTCATATGCATAATAAGATAATGGAGGCAGTCACCATAAAGGCGTAGACCTCTAAATGGGCATAGTCTATGTTAACAGTAGATGCCAAGTAATTATGCAAGTTATATGAACACGTCTTAAGGTAGTCATCACGATTGATGTAGACCTTAGTTAATTCACAAACAAATTGGGTACGCATGTTGAGGAAGTCACTAAGTTATGGATTTAGTGTAGATCCCACGGTAGCAACAATGGTGCTACCTTGTGTATGGCCAATAGGAATGTGAATTAATGATAGTCATCTTTGTGAAAAGATGTAGACCAATTATTATAATTTGTGATGTTGAGTATACATGTTGACGATAGTCACTAAGTGTTTACTTAGTGTAGATCCCGCAGTGGCAACTATGGTGCTACCTGTGTATGGCCAATAAACAAATATAGAACACGCGCATTATACAATTGATGAGAAAAATACACATAAAATGTTGCATCCATTATTTAAGCGCGTAGTGCTTTAAAATTGAAAAGTGTATATAGGTTTAAATAAAAGAAATGATCGATTGCAAAATAGATAAATAAATAATTTGCAAGATCATGGTCACAAGACACAAGGATATTATTTATTGGATTTGCCATACATACAGGGACAAATACTTTGAATAATATCACAAATGGATATTTTACAATGGTAAAACATCATAACTACAACTATAGTTAAAGTCAGCGACTAAACATAGGAGTACTTAATTTTACAACACATAATTATAAGAGACTAATAGAGTCTTATACGAATTAATAATGAAATTAAATAAACTAAACAGTAAATAGGATGATCGTTTAATAGAAACTCGGATTCAGCCTGTAGTCAACTTCGGGCCCATTCTGGCTGGCGTGGTGGGTGAAACAGAGGGGGGGCTATAGTGGGCCGGCAGCCCATCTTCGGCGTAGGCCTGTAAAAGGGGCTCAGTCGGCAGTTTGCTTCCCGTCGCCGCTGCTTGTTCACCACCGTCGGCTTGCAACGCCACCATGCCACCGCTGGTACCTTCCTTTAGGCCGAGGAGGACTCCCCCTCATCGGGGAGTAGAAGCCACCATCGCCCACCGCCATGTTGAGCACCTCCATGGACGGGAGGCTGAGGGCTATTGGATTCGAGGAGCCGGTGTTGATGCCAGGGCATAGTCTAGGGTGTCGGTCGATAGCCGTTGTCTTGAGGCCAAGGAGGCACCGGAGAGTTGGGGTCGGTAGTGTCTTGGCCGAAGGAGAACCTAGGAGTGCCTTTGCCTTCATGCGAGTAGCAGCCTTCGCATGTGTCACGGCGGAGAAGCAGCCGCCGATGCTAGGGTCATCGCCGTGCCTACGTGCGCCGAAGATGATCTAGGGAAGGGGCGGCGCCACTGCTGAAGGAGGCACCAAAGTGCCAGCCGCATCCATGAAGTTGTAGGGCTAGACGTCGTGTCGAGCTGCAAGCGTGCCACCAGGATTGAAGAGGTTGCCGATCGCCGGGGGCAGCCACCATGTCCTCGTCCTTGTCCTCAATCTTCACTTGCTGGAGCATCGGCGCAGCGTGATGTTTAGGAACCATGGATCAAGGGTGCTGCCGGGAACACCACTGCCAGCCGCCACTAGAGTTAGATTGACCGATGTGGGCGACGGCAATGAGTAGTTGTACTCAAGGGTGTGCGGCATTAGCGTGTACTCCTTGTAGAAGTTGCACTAGTAGTGAGGCAGTGCCAATGCAGGTGACATCAGCTCCATGGGGATGTAGGCGGGTACGGCGATGGGCTCGACAACAACTTCACCAACTTATGGCGTCGGGGCTTCAACAGCGAGCGACACCGAGGCTTCGACAACTGGTGGCGCCGAGGCCTCAACCGCTAGTGGTACAGAGTTGCTTGGGCCGACACCGTCCATGCCAAGGCAAGGGGACGGTGACTGGCTCTCCAGATGGAGGTCACGCGGAGAAGCATGGTGGCCATGACGAATCAGACTCCATCGGTGGCCACAAACCAGACCTGTACGAAGGCTATGAACGTTAGAGTCAAAGTTGCGACAAAAAGAACCATGGCCATGGCCATGGGCAACGTTATGGTGAACACGAGGCCCAAGGCGCTTGAGGATGCTGCGGCGCTATCCATGGTGGCCATGGTAGTGGATCAGGCCATGACGAACTCCGGCAACGCGACGAAGGGTGAAGAACAGTCCACGAGCGATGTGAGACGGTAAGTCAATTTTGGCCATAATGCTTACCGGTGTTGGTTCAGAGGCATTCGTTGCCTATCGTTCTCCTTCTCTCCATCCAGTTGAGCGAAAGTGACTGATAATGTGATGAAAAGTAAATGTAATGAGCAGTGATTTTGGGAACAACTACTATGTTTCATTGATCTCATAGAATATATAGATTTTTTTTTATTTTTAACACTTTTTTAAACAATTTTCAAATCTAACATTGTTTATTTTTTTTTTCAAAACTAACACTTTTGTTGTTCATAGCATTGCTTAAGAGAATTCCATAGATTTAGTGGGTTCTCTTCCAACAAGTATTCAGCCTTAAGGTCAGGATGAATATGTCTCCTATTGAGATATAGGGCCGTGTATACATGTTGATCATCAAGTGGTGCAGCACCCTCTTGGGGTGGTAACATGGCTTGATAATGTCCACGAGACGCAAGACTAACTTTTATGTCCACAGCTCATGTGCGATAATTATGGCCGTCTAGAGCAAGCAAATCAAACTCTTTGATGGTCATTGATCCTACACAAGGCAAACCATCGAAACATTTTGATTTATTAAAATGTTGTGGTGTGTTGTAGTTATGGGATGCAAAATAGAAACTAGATAAATCTTGTAGTATTAATGGTGTAAAGATCTCATATGCATAATAAGATAATGGAGGTAGTCACCATATAGGTGTAGACCTCTAAATGGACATAGTCTGTGTTAATAGTAGATGCCAAGTAATTATGCAAGTTGCATGAACACGTCTTAAGGTAGTCATCAAGATTGATGTAGACCTTAGTTAATTCACAAACGAATTGGGTACGCACGTTGAGGAAGTCACTAAGTTGTGGACTTAGTGTAGATCCCACGGTAGCAACAATGGTGCTACCTTGTGTATGGTCAATAGGAATACGAATTAATGGTAGTCATCTTTGTGAAAAGTTGTAGACAAATTGTTCTAATTTGAAATGTTGAGTACGCACGTTGAGGATAGTCACTAAGTGTTTACTTAGTGTTGATCCTGCAGTAGCAACTATGGTGCTTCCTTGTGTATGCCCAACAAACAAATATAGAACATGCGCGTTATACAATTGATAAAAAATACACATAAAAGGTTGCATCCATTATTTAAGCGCGTGGCGATTTAAAATTGAAAAGTGTATACTGGTTTAAATAAAAAAATGATCGATTGCAAAATAGATAAATAAATAATTTGCAAGATCATGGTCGCTTACACAAGGATATTATTTATTGGATTTGCCATACATACAGGGACAAATACTTTGAATAATATCATAAATGGATATTTTACAATGGTAAAACATCATAAGTACAACTATAGTTAAAGTCAGCGACTAAACATAGGAGTACTTAATTTTAAACACATAATTATAAGAGGCTAACAGAGTCTTATATGAATTAATACTGAAATTAAATAAACTAAACAGTAAATAGGATGATGGGTCAATAGAAACTCGGATTCCGCCTGTAGTCAACATCGGGCTCATTCTAGCTAGCGCGGTGGGGGAAACAGAGGGGGGGGCTACAATGGGCCGGTGGCCCATCTTCATTGTGGGCCTATAAATGGGGCTTAGTCGATAGTTAGGGTTGCCGGCCATCTCTACTGCTTGTTCATCGGCTCAGCTTGCAACACCACCACGCCGCCGCTGGTACCTTCCTTCAGGCCGAGGAGGACTCCCCCTCGTTGGGTGAGTAGAAGCCACCACCGCCCACCACCATGTTGAGCACCTCCTTGGATGGGAGGCCAAGGGCTATCGGATTCCAGCAGCCAGCGTGGATGCTAGGGCGTAGTCCAGGGCGCCGGTCGATAGCCGCTGTCTTGAGGCCAAGGAGGTGCCAGAGTGTCAGGGTCGGCAGTGTCTTGGCCGAAGGAGAACCCGGGAGCGCCTTTGCCTTCATGCAAGTAGTAGCCTCCGCGTGTGTCATGGCCGGAGAAGTAGCTGCTAGTGTTGGGGTCATCTCCATGCCTGCGTGTGCCAAAGATGCTCTGGGGAAGTGGTGGCGCCGCTGTCGGAGGAGGCGTCAAAGTGCTAGCTACGTCCATGAAGTTGTACGGCTGGACGCCATGCCGGGCCGATATCATGCCACCAGGATTGAAGAGGTTGTCGATCACTGGGGGCGGCCACTGTCACAGAACCGACCAATTTATAAGAGCACAAGTACAAAAACAATCGCCGAAACGATCAAATTCTCGCACTTGAGCCCATATAAACCCGGTAGTCAACTGAAATCTTGAAGGATTTCAAACCAACTTGCATACAACCAAGATCACAATAATTCAACATAACATATCATACGTTACAACATTTCGCAGATGTTTGCAAATAGATTACATCACCTCAGAGTCATCGTTATTACAAAACAAGTCTTGCAAAGTACGCGGAAGCAAATAGTTTAACTTACACACCCGAGTTCAAATACAAATACTGGTTCACTGATCACAACCCACAAAAGCATTCAAATAAGAGAAATGGAGATCATGCCCATGATCTAGTCTTCATCACCCACCGGGTGGAGACAATACTTACAGAATCCCTAATATAGAAGGTCATCTGCAACAAGAGGGAATAAACCCTGAGTACGAGAATGTACTCAGCTAGACTTACCCGTCGGAAACCAAAACAAATGACACTAAGGATTATGCATAGCTTAATTTAGTGGATCTGGCTGACACTTTCTTTTTGCGAAAAAGCATAAGTAATAATGATCAACTCTTAACCTGAACTAGCAGTGACTTTTAGCCATTAGCCTGTCATCTATATTAGCACCTGTACTAAGCAATCATTTTATTAAGATGCAAACATTAATAACCATATCAGGTATAAATCGTGGCAACATTATCATCATCATCCATTTAACCATATCTTTAAATTAATTGGATCTACGTTGCCGCTGCTCAGTCAAGTTCTCACTATCTGGGAGAGACGACGATTCGAATCGATTCCTATCCAGCTGGAGGGGTATTCCTAAACACAAACCCTGCTTCCCCCATCAGGGTCACAAACGAGTCACCTTTGGTACGATTTAGGAGTCGCGAGTCTGAATAGATCAACATTCTCAGAGAAACACTCTGCCAAGGTTGTTCGGGACTCTAACCCACCTTGGACATAAGCTAATGGCTCTCCGCACATCCTTACTACCTCCAGAATGCACGCCACTGCTCGCGTCCCTAGCCTGAGTCGAGCTACTAGGCTTCGCGGTCGGAATGACTTATCCGGCCAGCTAAGTGTTAGGCTGCGTTCAACATGACATAAGGACGTACAGCGTATCGGTCCTTAAACGACTCAGATGGAGTCACTATGTCCAAACCTACACAACACTCCGCTCGTTCTTAATTCATTATTAACATGGTTCTTTTCCACGATAGCAAATATAGCCAACCGTGATCCACCTCATCCTAAAGCTCGCAGGTGATAGGAAATCACCTGACTTCTACCGCACTAAGCATGGCTAAGCATTTGACCTGTTCCTGAACTTAAATAGGATTCCAGTATGATATCTGGACAAAGAGGGATTTATAATGCAACAATTGGTTCCAACCAATTCCTATACTTAATGCATCATCAATGAATAAAAGATACTCAATGTATTTGTAAAAACATGGGAGGCTTAATATGCTCTGGGGCTTGCCTTTTAGGAAAGAGGAAGGATGGTGGTCAGGGCACTCGGGCAACTCCTCCTCGACGGCTGCTTCGTCGGCTTCCTGCACCTCGGGCTCCTCCTCCTGGTTGGCTCCCTCGAATTCCTGCAGCGTCACTCCCTCCGGCACACCTATTGCATGTATGCGCACGATAAGTATCATGGATGCACATGAACGAAGTTAGGGATGCTAGGGGAATGCACATGCTCACTGCAGTCCGCATATTCCAACTTAAGCCCTATTCAAATCACTTTACTTACCAAGTTTATACAACCTAATGTATAATTGCTCATCTTCTGTTAAGGACCTAGCACCTGCACCTAAGCATGTTCTCAAGTTAGGCTAGCTCCTAAACAATCAACGAGAGCATTGCAACAAGGTATACACTCAAGGATTTGTATTTCAGCAAAGTAGAGACTATATAATGGTACAGTAATTCGACAATAACTGAAGATCTACAATTCCAAATGGCATGCAACAAGACAATTTGGAAAGCTTATGAAATTGTATACAATTCATTTTTAGACCTCAAAGCATGATTCCAACCTTTACCAGGTTGAATTCTTTAATCAACAGAACTCTGTCCTCACAAGACAGAGAGTAGGCAAAACTGGAACCTAACTTTAAACAGCTGTAGTTCCTAAACTACTGGGCCAAATGCCATCAAATTTTGACAGGAGCTAGATACATAATTTATCTACAACTTTTGTGTTCACCACATTCACATCCCACCAAATTATCATGGGGAACTTTATAAAGTCCCCAGATCTGTCCAGAGGGACATAATGCCAACAAAATAATTATTAACTTATGATGTAAACACATAATTGGAAAAAACTAACTCTACTCACTTATTACACATATCACAAGAACACCAGAAAGTATGGTGTTCCTCACCAAAACATTTCTTTTAATATCTTTCATAATTTAATTAATTAATTAGAGGAAATGGTAAACATATATGAAAACTACACCATTAAATCTACAAAAATTACAGTAGATACTACATGCTCTAAGTAGGCCACTATAAAAATTTCCCACCATTTGAGCAAGTATAACAGCCTACACAAAAATGATAAGACATAATGGCTTAAAATGACATAATTAGGAAACCTTAGTGAAAAGTGTCAAGCAACAGATTTAATATTTTTTCTAGCATCCTTAAGGTACTAGGATACTACCCACAAAGTTTCATGGTCATAGGATTCCTAGATAATTTACAAAAATTTACACAAGTGTCAATCAATGATAAAAGGAAAATCTATAACTCAAAAACCATACATGCAATGACTCTCAAATTTTTACCAGAGCTTCTACTAAGCAAGAATAGCTTACCCTCAAAAGTTCATAATTTTTGGATCACAGAAACTCAAGATATAATTTAAACAAGTTTGCATTCATTTAAAAACACATTTCAAGTTCCTATTTAATTCATCCAAAATTTCTACTTCATGTGCTCATGTCATATTTTTCTTAAATACTAGACTTCACTATGATTCTACCAAAATTTGAATCACACCATTTGGATCTACACATTTGGAGTTACAAAATTCACAAAATAGCATCCAAACTAGAATTAATTGAACTAGCTTATGAATCTGTAGTCACGGACGCGTGGGAACCGCGTGTCAGTAGGGCCCGCTGGTCAGTGAGACGGAACAGGGGAGACGGCTGCGACGGCACGGTGGTGGTCTAGCTCACCGACGGCGAGGACTCCGGCGACACCGAGGACACCTACATGACCTACGTGATGAGGTGAGTCAATTGGTGCTACCAGCAAGACCTAAGGTTCATCGGAGGTGGCTCATCGCCGGTGAAGGCGGCATGGTAGAGCTCCGGCATGAGGCGCCGATGACGGCGAGCCCTTGCTGCCTCATCCGAGCTTGGTATGAGCTCCATGAGGTCACTATGGTGCTATCCAAGCAGAGAGAGGAGGACGAGAAGGTCTTGGTGGTGGTTGGCCACGGTGAGCTCTGCTCCGGCGAGGCGCGGCCATGGAGACGGCGGTGGAAAAACGGCTAATGGCCCTAACCTAAGGCACGGATGGCTCAGCTAGATGGTCGATGAGGTAGAGGAGGACACAACGGAGCTGTGGTCGAGCTGGAGGTCGCGTTTTTGCGGCAGCGAGCGAGCTAGGCGACTGCGGAGCTTGCTCAGCAATGGTGGAGCGGCGGTGCTCTGTTTCTGTGCGCGGTGTCGGCGAAGGAAATGAAAATTGGACTGGTGAGCTGGTCGGGCAGGCGGGCGGGGTTCAAGCAATGGCCGGCAGTGCCAAGACAGCCGCGGCGTGTGGCCTACACGATCAGGCGGCCGGCAACGGGTGGCACCACGTGGCGGTTGTTTTCTGAAACCGGTCGACATTGTAGCTCACCATTCAGTTAACCTTTGACGCTTGACAATGCATCTTCATCGTGTTGAAATGACTAAGCCGTTGATCATTAGCGAAAACTGTGTACATGAAAGTTGTAGCCCTACCTTTCATCTTCAACTTCTATTAAAGGATCATAGTCCAATTCACCATGAATCAGGATTTACATCAAGCCAAAGTTGGCTCAAACAAACTGAAATTGCATCTAAGACTTAGAAACTTTTCCCAAGTGTTGAATCAGCCCTCAACACTGACTTGTGGGACCTTTTTGAGCATGTTGTGCACATTTTCATGACTTGGCTTCTAAACAAAGTTTGTTCCTTATAAAATTTGCTACAACTTTGCTTTAGGTTGCTCAGACATGCAAACAATCTAAGCTACACTTTTTAATCAGTCCAACAGAAGAGTTCAGGAGTCAAAACAGGTCAAACCACTATTTGAAATCATAATTAGGCAACATGATCAATATGAACAATGTTCCAAATGGCATTCTAGGTGTAACAAAGTTACTTAAGAGAATTATTAGCCACACCACACATTGGTCACACAAGAATCAAGCATTATATGTACTGAAACAATGAAAACCAATGAAATGTTACATTTGTTTCATAGTCATGTTTCACATGTTTCATGATCTTGTTGCATAGTACTAATTAGCTATGTTTCACTAAAGTGAGTTGCATATGTTGCACTTGGGTGTTGCACACTATTCATTTCATAAAAACCACACAAATGAAATATACAATATGTTGCAATGTTTCGAAAACATGTTTCATGTGATATAAGCTCACGAATGGATGCATGATGCTCATGTTCATGAAATGCAAGTGCAAATGTGGAAGCCAAACACCTAGGGTGTTACAGCCACCATGTCCTTGTCCTCGGTCTTCTCTTGCTGGAGCATCGGCGCAACAATGATGTTCAGGAACCACGGATCGAGGGTGCCACCGAGAACGCCACTGCCAGCCGCCACTAGAGTCAGATCGATCGGTGTGGGCGATGGCAATGAGTAGTTGTACTCAAGGGTGTGTGGCATCAATGTGTACTCCTTGCAGAAGTTGCACTAGTAGCGAGGCGGTGCTGGTGTAGGCAACATTTGCTCCATGGGGACATAGGCGGGTATGGCAATAGGCTCAGCAACAACTTCATCAATGGGTGGTGTCGGGGCTTCAATAGCGGGCGACATCAGGCTTCGACAACTGGTGGCACTGAGGCTTCAACCACTGGTGGTGCGGCATTGCTTGGGCCAGTATCGTCCATGCCAAGGCGAGGGGACGGTGGCTAGCTCTACAGACAGAGGTCACACAAAGAAGAATGGTGGCCATGATGAATATGACTCCATCAGCAGCCACAAACTGGACATGTACGAAGGCTGTGAACGGCAGAGTCGAAGATGCGGCCGAAAGGACCATGGCCATGGCCATGGGCAACATTGCGGTGAACATGAGACCCAAGGCGCTCGAAGACGCTGCGGCGCGATCCATGGTGGCCATGGTGGCAGATTGGGCCACAGTGAACTCTGCCGACGCGACAAAGGGCGAAGAATAGTCCATAAGTGATGTGAGACAGTAAGTCAATTCTGGCTATGATGCTTACCGGTGTTGGTTCAGAGGCATTTGTTGCCTGTCGTTCTCCTTCTCTCTATTCAGTAGAGCGAAAGTGACTGATAACGTGATGAAAAGTATATGTAATGAGCAGTGATTTTGGGAACAACTACTATGTTTCATTGATCTCTTAGAATATATAGTTTTTTTTATTTTTCACACTTTTTTAAACTATTTTCAAATCTAACATTGTTTATTTTTTTTGAAACTAACACTTTTGTTGTTCATAGCGTTGCTTAAGAGAATTCCATAGATTTTGTGGGTTGTCTTCCAACAAGTATTCAGCCTTAAGGTCAGGATGAATATGGCTCCTAATGAGATATAGGGCCATGTATACATGTTGATCATCAAGTGGTGCAACACCCTCTTGGTGTGGTAACACTACATGATAAAGTCCACAAGACGCAAGACTAACATTTATGTCCATAGCTCATGTGGGATAATTGTGGCCGTCTAGCAAGCAAATCAAATTCTTTGATGGTCATTGATCCTACACGAGGCAAACCATCGAAACATTTTAAGTTATTAAAATGTTGTGGTGTGTTGTAGTTATGGGACGCAAAATAGAAACAAGATAAATCTTGTAGTATTAATGGTGTAAAGATCTCATATGCATAATAAGATAATGGAGGCAGTCACCATAAAGGCGTAGACCTCTAAATGGGCATAGTCTGTGTTAACCGTAGATGCCAAGTAATTATGCAAGTTATATGAACACGTCTTAAGGTAGTCTTCAAGATTGATGTAGACCTTAGTTAATTCGCAAATGAATTGGGTACGCATGTTGAGGAAGTCACTAAGTTGTGGACTTAGTGTAGATTCCACCGTAGCAACAATGGTCCTACCTTGTGTATGGCCAATAGGAATGTGAATTAATGGTAGTCATCTTTGTGAAAAGATGTAGACTAATTATTATAATTTGTGATGTTGCGTATGCATGTTGACGATAGTCACTAAGTGTTTACTTAGTGTAGTTCCGCAGTAGCAACTATGGTGCTACCTTGTGTATGGCCAACAAAAAACCATAGAACATGCACATTATACAATTGATGAGAAAAATACACATAAAATGTTGCATCCATTATTTAAGCGCGTAGTGCTTTAAAATTGAAAAGTGTATATAGGTTTAAATAAAAAATGATCGATTGCAAAGTAGATAAATAAATAATTTGCAAGATCATGGTCGCAATACACAAGGATATTATTTATTGGATTTGCCATACATACAGGGACAAATATTTTGAATAATATCTCAAATGGTTATTTTACAATGGTAAAACGTCATATGTACAACTACAGTTAAAGTCAGCGACTAAACATAGGTGTACTTAATTTTACAGCACATAATTATATGAGACTAATAGAGTCTTATATGAATTAATACTAAAATTAAATAAACTAAATAGTAAATAGGATGATGGGTCAATAGAAACTCGGATTCAGCCTGTAGTCAACTTCGGGCCCATTCTCGCTAGCGCGGTGGGTGAAACAGAGGGGGCTGCAGTGGGCCAGCGGCCCATCTTCGGCGTGGGCCTGTAAAAGGGTCTCAATCGGCAGTTTGGGTTGCCTACCATCGCCACTGCTTGTTTGCCACCGTCGGCTTGCAACACCACCATGCCACTGCTGGTACCTTCCTTCAGGCCGAGGAGGACTCCCCCTCATCAGGGGAGTAGAAGTCGCCACCACCGACTGCCATGTTGAGCACCTCTATGGACGGGAGGCCAAGACTATCGGATTCCAGGAGTCGGCGTGGATGCTGAGGTGTAGTCTAGGGCACCGGTCGATAGCCACCATCTTGACGCCAAGGAGGCACCGGAGAGTTGAGGTTGGCAGTGTCTCGGTCGAAGGAGAACCTGGGAGTACCTTCGCCTTCTTGTGAGTAGCAGCCTACGCATGTGTCACGGGTGGAGAAGCAGCCACCAGTGCTGGGGTCATCGCCGTGCCTGCGCTCACAGAAGATGATCTGGGGAATAGGTAGCGCCGCTACTGGAGGAGGCGCTAAAGTGCCAGCCACATCCATGAAGTTGTATGGCTGGATGTCGTGTTGAGCCACGAGCGTGCCACCAGGATTGAAGAGGTTGCCGATCACCGGGACAGCCACCATGTCCTCGTCCTTGTCCTTGGTCTTCACTTGCTAGAGCATCGGTGCAGTGACGATGTTCAGGAACTAAGAATCGAGGGTGCCATCGGGAACGCCACTGCCAGCCACCATTAGAGTCAGATCGACCGGTGTGGGCGATGGCAGTGAGTAGTTGTACTCAAGGGTGTGCAGCATTAACATGTACTCCTTGCAGAAGTTGGACTAGTAGTGAGGCGATGCCTGTGTTGGTGACATCGGCTCCATGGGGATGTAGGCGGGTATGGCAATGGGCTTAGCAACAACTTCATCAACTTGCGACACCACGGCTTCAACAGCGGGCGATGCCGGGGCTTCGACAACTGGTGGCATTGGGGCTTCAATCGCTGGTGGTGCGGTGTTGCTTGGGCCAGCACCATCCATGCCAAGGTGAGGGGACGGTGGCTGGCTCTGCAGACGGAGGTCACATAGAGAAGCTTGGTGGCCATGACAAATCAGACTCCATCGGCGGCCACAAACTAGACCTATATGGAGGCTATGAATGGTAGAGTCAAAGATGCAGTCGAAAGAACCATGGCCATGGCCATGGGCAACGTTGCAGTGAACATGAGGCCCAAGGCGCTCGAAGACGCTGCAGCGCTATCCATGGTGGCGGATCGGGCCACGGCGAACTCCATCGACGCGACAAAGGGTGAAGAACAGTCCATGAGTGATGTGAGATGGTAAGTCAATTCTAGCCATGATGCTTACTGGTGTTGGTTCAGAGGCATTCGTTGCCTATCGTTCTCCTTCTCTCTATCCAGTAGAGCGAAAGTGATTGATAACGTGATGAAAAGTAAATGTAATGAGCAGTGATTTTGGGAACAACTACTATGTTTCATTGATCTTATAGAATATATAGAATTTTTTTTTATTTTTTAACACTTTTTTAACTATTTTCAAATTTGACATTGTTTATTTTTTCAAAACTAACACTTTTGCCCATGCATATTCATATGGTGAGGCTGCGCCATGCATGGCGGTGCGATGGGGGTAGCCAGGTGGTAGGTAGCAGTGGCGTTGGGCAATGATGTGGCTAGGCTACTGTGCCATGGATCATGGCTTGTCGGTGCCACGCCACCGGTCATGGTGCGGCTAGGCCTGACTTAACCGTCACACCACGGGCTCCCTCCCTCTGTCTGTCTACCCGACTGGAAGTGAGGGCAGTTGAGGCGCCCGTGCCACCACCTCCTGACTCCCCCGTGCTCGGCTGCCACCTTTCCCTCCCTTGCCGCCCCCTCTCTACATTCCCCCAAGCTCCTCCTCAGCCTCAGTCAAGGTAACGGTGCTCTTATTAGTAGTTTGAGTGGTGGATTAAGGATTAGGATTGATAGCTAGGGTTTGGAGGAAAATATTAGTTTGAATGGTGGATTCAAGGATTAGAAGTATGTTTACCATGTTTAGTGTAAGGTATATTTTTGTTTGTATAAGTGTTGGTTATATTACTTTAGTTGCAATTACCATGTTTAGTGCAAGGTATATTTTTGTTCCTATAAGTGTTGGTTATATTACTTTAGTTGTAATGCAAATGGTTCTCCTTTACATTAATTTGCGATGTTTTGATTGATGTTAAATTACAACTATTTGATTAGATGCAAGACATGTATTGGGAGAAGATGTGGCGAAAACGGGGTCGTCCTAGAGAATTGTACCCCAACGCATCCAGCAAAGATGCCCCCATCCCTCCTGACCTCCTTGTCCCTGACTGTGACTATGGTTGTCTGACCGACGTGTTTCAATTGAGACATCCGGATACAACGGCTCGTTGCTTCTACACATGCAGTCGTTTTAATGTAAGTAATTCTTTCTGGATGTTTTTTCTTCATTTGTGTTACTAGGTTACTAATATTTTGTTAGAATCTTGTTTGTGTAGGCCCATGAGAGGTGCTTTTTCTTTCAGTGGATCGATGGTGCAGACAAGTTTGACCTGAGGTACCTCATTTTCGACGATTGTTGGAGAGGGAGACATCCACATGAGCACTTCAAGCGATGGGTTCCAGCTCCCCCTAACCCTCCGCCAATGACAGCTAAGGAGAAGCACTTAGCCATAGTTAGTCGACTCAAGGAACCTCCTCTGTGCTATTACAGAGATCGAGCTATGATAAACCCTAATAATACGTTGGATTTTGTGTGTCCAAACAAGCATGAATATACGTTGGAGTTTGTGTGTCCAAACAAACATGAAGTAAGTGGACATTATATTTGTTGAAATGCTGAGCTATAGGTGTTCATGTACTAATGCCACCTCTTTTAGGTGTTTGCATTTGTGAAGTGTTGTTTCAAGGAGTGGCTCTATGGTCCTAAGAATCAATGGCCGGAGCCGCCAAAGGAAAAGGAAAAGGAAAAGGAAAAGGAAAAGGAAAAGGAAAAGGAAAAGGAAAAGGAAAAGAAGAAAGAAAGGGTAATTTTCAAAGCACCACCTGTCACATGTGAATGTGGTGTTCAATCCAACTACAACATTGTCCCTTTCGAGCTTGGAATAGGCCATTATTGCGGCATATGGTTGACTATGATGAGGTTGGTTATTGTTGTGGAAAACATGAAATCGTATTTTTTTTCTTTTGCTAAGACTTATGATCAATTTTTTGTTTAAATAGAGCACTAGGAAATGCAAGTGGGAATCTTATGATGCTCAAGCTAGGTTCTTGGATGAGTTGAAGGGGAGGCAAGTAATTGTACAGAAGAGGGGATATGGACCTGACTACGTCGACCTATTTGTTAAACAGCGGAAGAAGGACATGCATGAGTTTGCTAGACAGAGCGGTATTCGTAACCCGATCGATGTCAGGCTTGACAAATAGGGGCTAGAGAGAAGGAGGGTGTTAGAGGAGGAGAGGGCAAGGAAGGCTGTAATGGAGGAGGAAAGAGTATAGATGTAGGTCTTGAACAATCATGTTGCTGCATTATGTGCAAGTGAGTCATTGGAAGCCTTGTTATTTTCGTTGCCTGATTTTATATGTAATATAATCGCATTGCTAACTTGTTGCATTTTATACATGAAGGGATTGGATGCAGCGGGGAGCATACAGTAGAGGTGGCCCATGCAAGGTATGTGGAAAAGAAGTTACATGAGCACAGAACGTGAGCTGGTCACGGCATTCTATCTTCGATTGTGTTGGACAATGAGGGGGACGAGGATGAGGATGACACTGCCAAGTTGAGCAATCTCATCACTCTAGCAGAGGCGGGCTTGTAGGCGGATAAGGATGAGGATGACACTAGTAGACTAAGCAAGCTCATTGCTCTACCAGAGGTGGGCTTGTAGGCAGAGGAGGATGAGGATGCGTTCTTCTCTCAATCCACAGAGGCCGCTTACTATAGGCGATAGGCAGATCAGGGCAATGCAGGTGAGCCCAGACATATGAATGAGGTGGAGGAGAACACATTCTTGTCTCAGGCCACAAATGAAGCGGAGGCTACTTACTATAGGCGACAGGCAGATCACGGAAATGAAGGTGAGCCTAGCCACAACAACGAGGTTGTGGTAGAGGATTGGTACTCGGACGACGAGTTCCTTACTTAGTATGTTTTTGACTGAGTATTTTGTGAGTGTGCCATGTGGTAGTTCCATGCCATATTAATGGACAATGTTGTTATGCACTAGAACTTTCATTGTGTTATCTTGTGTTTAATTTAAACTATTGATGTACTTGAACTTTCAATGCATAGCCTAAGTGCTACCGCAAATGGTCCAAAAGAAGAGTGTTTCATTTGAACTATTGATTTGTTGTACCCATGTATCAAACACAGTTTCCCATGTTTGATCTTAAGCAAGTATCTTCATACCATCTATATGTCACCCTCTGATCCATCCAACTTTAACCCAACTGTTTAGAATATTAACGTATGTTACCCTCTGATCCATCCAATTATACCTTAGATATGGGTCGGAGAGGTTATTTTATTTTTATTTTTATAACGGCACAAAACTTGTGTAAACCAATATTGCTTGCAAGACCAGCGAGAAACTCCCTTGCATCACGACCATACAAGCTAATTCCTGAGCTCAGTGCGACCCAGCTTCTGCCGCGCCATGAGCTGTGGCGTGGCAACCCTGACACGTCATTGCCAATGGCATGGCAACCCTGACATGCCAGAGCACAAGGCATGGTAGCCAGACATGCTAGGGCCAATAGTGTGGCAAGGCCTGAACATTTCTAGTGGACCAAATTTGAGTAGCAGCCACCAAGACGCTTCAATAATTCAACTAATGCAGCCTCGATTGGCGTCTTGAAGCAAAAAAGTGGACCATGTGCATAGGTTTTCAAGTTGGTACACAAGACTTGATTCATTCAACCCGACAAATTGCTACATAAGACTTGAATGAAATTAAGTTCATGATGACAAGACAATATTTGTTCGACATAAGTTCTACATGAAGCAACTAAGTCAACCAAGTGCACAAGTTGGTACGGAGGTCTTCAGCCACAGGTGCAACTAGTACATAATTTTGGTACTACATGAACTACAAAATAAGGCAAAGTCTTCAAGGATGGATGTCATGATGACATGATCTTTCAAGATCTTGAGCATCTGAAGGCCTTGTTGAAGGTGTACCTACATTATTGTCAGTTAGTAAGGAGGCAACACATCAAGTTTTGCAATTGAGGAAACTTGAAAACAAACACATGGACTATGCTTACCTAGACCCTATGTCCTAGGAGTGTAAGGGTCCTTCAGATGCCTTGTCCCTTCAGATTTGTAGGCAACACATTAGGAGTGTAGCCAACGTCGGTGCGGTCACGATGGTGGGGCTGATGGCCATACTGTTGCGTATGGCTCATACCATGCAAGTATAAGATGGGCAAGATTAGTTACAATCTTTATCATTGCTAGTTCATACAAGCTAGGTATTTAAAAAAGTGCCTTTGTTACTTCCTGTTTGTCTTCTTAGGTACCAAGCGGGGCACCACCTAGCTGAGACATGCCAATCTTGTCCTGCTGCCAAGGGTCTCACTAGTGGTGGTGTATGTGGAAGCCCTAGGCCTCCTCGTCATCCTTGTCATCCTCATCGTCCTCTTCTGTAGGGCCCTTCCCAGCGCTATGGTGGGGTGGTGTATGCATAGCGGAAGTCACACCTGTCATTGGCTCAGAAGAACCGGTTGGTGTCCTCAAAGAAGCATAAGCTGTGCCACCCGACCACACCGAGTAGTGGGGTTCCTCCCACAGAGTATCCATGCAGCTCAACTTTTGAGCTAGCTTCCTGCAACTCTTCTTCACTTTCTACATCAACATAGGTTAAAGAAAAATTATTCACCAAGCGCGTAGAGACTAAATGAACATTTTCATAATGGACAACTTTCTATGTACCTCCTCAAAAGCCTCTAGAATGCCTAGCCCCTGCCCTCTAGACTCATGAAGTCGAAACATAACTTTGTTGGACAACCTTGACAATTGTGTGACCTGGGTATAGAAACAAGGTTGGACCATTTTAGTACACTTAGTAAATGCCAAATGGATAATAATTTGTAGCATTCAAGTATCTTACCACATATCTCTATAGTAGGGCTCTTTGTGGTTGTGTCTCCTCCCTAGTGGCAATGTCGTACACATCTTCAATGACATCTTCCTTTGAGTCATCGTCAATTACATCCTCAGTGTACAGGGGCTTGATATGTGTCCTCATAGATCTGTGAAGCCACTGGAGGTACTCATTGAAGGTGTGCTGGTCGTGTGGCGGATCCGCATGGACCGATATCCGCTACTTGGTCTTTCGTAGTTGGATGAACTCGTAGTGCTTCACGCGGCAATCCTTGTCCTTGTACCTCTTCCTATGGTCATACCTGCAACAAAATGATGGTTCGTTCTACCACACACATAGCTTGATATTGTAGCTATGTTATGAATCGATAATGCACCTGTGCAATTTTTGGTTGGTGGAGTAAAGTGGTGATGAGTAGCCTATAATTCTTCTAAACTGTCTGCAAACCCTAATGGGCAAGTGGATCTCGACCACATGGAAGAAAATAAGAGGGATGTTGCAGCGATACTCGTTAGACTCTTCCCTAGTGATAGGACTTAGGTACTGCTGGAGCTCCAGAGCATCCCAAGGACACCAAGTCACCTAAACATTTCATAATTGAGTTAGCTTCTGATAGTTTGCACAACCATAAAGACACACATATGTTACCAAAGAGAGTGTTGTAATAGAACCGACCAATTTATAAGAGCACAAGTACGAAAGCAATCACCGGAGTGATCAAATCGTCATACTTGAACCCATATAAACCCGGTAGTCAACTGAAACCACGAAGGATTTCAAACCAACTTGCATACAACCAAGACCACAGTAATTCAACATAACAAGCCACATGTTACATCCATTTCACAAGTAGTTCACAAGTACCTCATACATCAGAGTACACATAGTTATTACAAAATGAGTTCACAAATAGCGGAAGCAAAGTAGTTTGAGACCATCACACACACTTAGTTCAAATACAAGCCAGCTCCATAGTCATATCCAACAAAAGCAGTAAGATAAGATAACATAGATGATGATGCCCATGATCTAGTCTTCATCCCCTACAGGGTGGAGACAATACTTGCAGTAGCCGTTATAGAGCACGTCATCTGCAACAAGGGGGAATAAACCCTGAGTATGAGAATGTACTCAGCTAGACTTACCCGTCGTAAACCAGAAATAAATGACACCAAGGAGTATGCAAAGCTTTATCGGTGGATCTTCCTTGACAACCATTTTGCATAAAAGCTTTAGTGATATGAGAGCATAATTTACATTATTAGTAAGTAGCAAATTATCCAAATTAACCTATCAACTAGATTAGCACCTGTACTATAGCAAGCAATTGATTTAACTCCAAACATTAGTAACCATATCCGGTACAATATTGTATCATCATCATCATTTAACCATCAAGTTCCATTAAGTGCATCTACATTGCCGCTGCTCAGTCAAGTTCTCACTATCCGGGAGAGACGGTGATTTGAATTGATTCCTATCCAGCTGGAGGGGTATTCCTAACACAAACCCAGGCATACCGTGCGAAGGCAGCCATAGGTCACCTTTGGTACATCTCAGGAATCATGGCTCTGAGCAGCGCCGCACCCTTAGGGAGTCCACTCTGCCAGGTGGTCAATCTCACCTTGAACTTACGCCAATAGCTCCCCGCACATCCATACTACCGCCAGGGTGCGCACTTTCACTTCTCGGCCTTCCGGCCTTAGTTGAGCTACTCGGCTTCGCGGTCGGAACAAGTTATCTGGCCAACTATGTGATAGGCATGCGTTCAACATCACATGAGGATGTACAGCGAATCGGTCCTTAACCGACACAGACGGGGATAGATCCACACCCAAGACCTCCTTTCCTTGTTGTTTCTCTATCGACATCCCGCCCGGTCACAATTCATTATTAACACATGGTTATCTTCCACGATAGCAAATATAGCCAACCGTGACCGGACATCATCCTTACTTGTAGGTGATAGGAAATCACCTGACTTTTACCGGTCTAAGCATGGCTAAGCTTTGATCCGCTCCTGGACCTAAATAGGATTCAGGGTACGTATACTGGCCAAGGAATAGATATATATGCAACAAGTGTTTGCAACCAATTCCTATCACTTAATGCATCAACAAATAAAGATACTCAAAGTAACCATTTTCAAAACATAGGAGACTTAGAATGCTCCGGGGCTTGCCTTTCAGAAAAGACGAAGGTTGGTGATCGGGACACTCAAGAACTTTTTTGTCGGCTCCTTCTTCGGGGGCCTGCACCTCCTGCTCCTGAGCTTGCTGCTGCTCCTCCGGAAGTACTTGCTCGAATTCTAGAAGCATGACTCCCTCCGGAACACCTATTGCATGCATATGCATAGTATAAGAATCATGCATGCACAAGAGATGGAAGGTGATGATGAAATGTACATCCATGTATGAATGGACGCATAAAAGACATAATGATACAAGATTAACATCAACTTTACCGAGTAGGTGCATATCTCTTTTAGAAAACAAGAACAGCACACTCACCAAGTTCTAATAACCTAAGATAAAGTTGTTCATCTTTAGTAAGAGGTCTAGCACCTGCAACTAACAATTTATCTTAATTAGCCTAGCATCTAAATCATTACATCAACTCATATAAAGCAAACAAGTCATTCACTGCACTCAACAGTTTTCAGGCTGCAAACAGCAGCTACAAGTTAGATCCATAACTGGAGTTATACAGATCCAAATACCATGATTTAAGACTTTCTGGAAAGCTTATAAAATTGTCTACAACTTTTATTTAATCACCAAAGTCTAATTCAAATTCAAACTAGGTCACCCAGACTGATCTTGCAAAACTGTCCGAGGATTCCAGAGAGCAGGCAGTTGGGAGTGCTGCCTTCCAACTGACACAACTCTCAAACTACTAGGCCAAATGTCTTGAAATTTTAACACAAGCTAGATAAATAAGTTTCCTACAACTTTGTTATTGACCACTTTCCCAGCAACCCAAATTATCATGGTGAACTTTATAAAGTTTCCAGAACTGTCCAGAAAGACACATTGCAAGAAAAATAATTATTAACTCACATTGTAAACCTACAAATGGTCAAAACTAACTTTACTAACTCATCACACATGTTAAAAGGACACCAGAGAACATAGTGGCTATTCCTAAATAAATTATTTTCATACCTTTATTAATTTATTTAGATACTTAGGTTAAATAATAAACACATGTCCAAAGTGTACAAAAAATTCCACAAAAATTACAGTAGCTTATACATGTCTCCAATAGGCTACTACATAAAGTTCACATCATTTGAATAGGTATAACATCCTACACAAAAATGACAAGGCATAAAGGCTTAAAATGGCATAAATAGGAAACCTTAGTGAAAAGTGTCAAGCAACAGATTTTATATTTTTCCTAGCATCCTTAAGGTACGAGGACACCCTCAAACAAATTTCATGGTCATTGGATTCATAAATAAATTACTAAAATTCACACAAGGATCATCCAATGATAAAAGGAAAATCTATAAATAAAAAACCATACATGCACTGACTCTCAAATTTTTACTAGAGCTTCTACTAATCAAGAAGAGCTCACTCACAAAATTTCATAAATTTTGGAGCATGGGAACTCAAGATATAATTTAAACAAGTTTGCATGCATTTAAAAACACATTCCAAGTTTCAAATTTATTCATCCAAAACTTCCACTACAAGTGTTAATGTTATATTTTTCCTAATTACTACACTTCACCATGATCCTAACAAAATTGGAACCACACAATGTGGATCTACAAACTTGAGATATAAATCTTTACAAAATAGCATCAAAATCTAAAATAATGAACTTGCTTCTCTGGTTTGAGTCACTAACAACCGGGACCCATGAAACAGGAGGGCCCGCGTGTCAGCAACCGTAAAACAGAGTGCGGCGGGGAATCAGCGCGGGAGCGACGGAGCTTGCTGACGGCGGCTTCTCCGGCGAAATCGACCCCACCACAGAGTTCACCTCACCCCCCCACATCGATTCATACCGGTGGTTAGCCTAGAGGTGCATGGAAGGGGGCTCGTCGCAAGCCATGGTGACTCGGCGGCGCGGCACGACGGTGCGCCGGCCAGCTCCAGCCATGTAGGGCGCGGCTAAGCTTGGTACGAGCTTCTAGAGCGTGTGGAAAGACAATGTGGACGAAAGGAGGCACGGAAGAGCACTGGTCAGCAAGGTCCACAGTGAGCTCATGCTCCGGCGAGACTCCGGACATGGCGGCGGTGACAGGACTGGCCAACGGAACCTGACCTAACCATGAATAAGACTACGAAGAACTTAGGTGAGTAGAGCAGTGCAAGGAGCTTCTATGCGCACGAGCAATTGCTTAGCGGCTAACCGGTGGAGGAGCTATGTGATGGCGACACTCTTAGCAGCAATGGTGCAGCGGCTGCTGCTGTGGTCGCTGCGGTGAGCGGAGGAGAAGACGAAAATGGAAATGTGAGCGCTGGGAGGGAGCGGGCGACTGCAGGATGTATTGAGGCACGCGGTAGCCCGACGTGGCCAGCATGGTCAGGCCGGCGGTGACGCGCGGCGTACACACGGCGGACGAAGTCTGAAACGGTTGACCACTGTAGCTTCCATTCAGTTAAGCCCACCGACGCCTAATAGTGAGTTTTCATCGGCCTAAAACTCCTAAACCGTGATGATCTAGCTCTTGGCATAGTTGACAAAGTTGGAGATTTAAGTGAGTTCTACAACTTTGCCTATTGGAGCTTGAGCTGGTTCGGTCTAGTTAGGGAGATACAAAGCTCCAAACAAAGATACAAGAAACTAAAATCAGTTTTCACACTTAGGAAATTTCTAAGTGTTGAATCCAACCCCAATTCTGACTTGTGGGACTTTTTGAGCATGTTGTGCACATTTTCATGAGTTGGTCATAAAACAACTTTTGTTCCTTATAAAATTTGCTACAACTTTGCTTTAGGTTGCTCAGACATGCAAACAATCTAAGTTGTACTTTTTAAATAGTCAAACATAAGAGCTCTAGGGTCAACACAAGTCAAACTACCACTTGGAAACTTAATTAGGCAAAATGACCAACATGAACATTGTTCCTAATGACATTCTAAGTATAACTAAGGTATTTTAGTTACCCACATTCATCACTTGCACTCAATCACCCATGATCATAAAGCATACATACAATGAAACTTAAAAGAACAATAGCATGTTTCACATGTTTCATAGCAATGTTTCATATAGAAATGCTTATGCATGAATGAATGATGCTTATGAATGAGATGATGATGCACATGCTCATGTGATGCAAGCATTTTAGTGCAACCATAACACTGAGGTGTTACAGCCCTCCCCCCTTATAAAAATCTCACCCCGAGATTTGAAAAGCGTACCATTTTGAATAAAAAGTAGGGTATACATCCTTTAAATAATCTTCCCGTTCTCACGTTGCATTGCTTTCACTACTCTGGTTACTCCACATAACCTTGTAGAACTTGACCACATGGTTCCGGGTTACTCTCTCTCTTGTGTCGATAACCCGTACCGGCTTTTCTTCATAGGATAGTTCTGATTTCAACTTGATATTTCTAAGTGAAACTCTTTCTTCGGGAACACGAAGACATTTCTTCAATTGAGATACATGAAAAACATTGAAGATAGCTCTCATCTCATAAGGTAACTCTATCTTGTAAGCTACATTCCCACTCTTTTCTATGATCGGATATGGGCCTACATACCTAGGTGCAAGCTTCCTTTTTACTCAGAATCGCTGCACACCTTTCATTGGTGATACCTTTAGATAAACATGATCACCTACTTCAAACTCAATGGCCTTTCTTCTTTTATCCGCATAGCTTTTCTGCCTAGCTTGAGCGGCTTTCATATGTTTTTGGATAGTACGGACTTGTTGTTCAGCCTCTTCAATGAAATCAATGTCGTAGTATCTCCTTTCTCTAGATTCAACCCAGTTCAAAGGAGTTCTACACTTGCGGCCATACAATGCTTCGAATGGGGCCATCTTGATACTTTCTTGATAACTATTATTATAGGAAAATTCAGCCAAGGGTAACCACTTATCCCACAAACCTTTGGATGATATGACACAAGCCCTTAACATGTCTTCCAATATTTGATTCACTCGCTCCATCTATCCGGAGGTTTGTGGATGATAAGCAGAACTTCTAACTAAGTTGGTCCCTATCATCTTGTGCAAATGTTCCCAAAAACGAGCGGTGAACTAAGGTCCTCTATCAGATACAATGGTTCTAGGAACACCATGGAGATGTACTATCTGATTAAAATATAACTCCACATAGTCACTTGGTCGATAGTTAACTCTAACTGGTATGAAATGAGCAGACTTTGTTAAGCGATCCACTATTACCCATATGGAATTAAAATTCTTTTGGGTAGGGGGAAGCCCAACAATGAAATCCATACTAATCTCTTCCCATTTCCATCCTGGTATAGACAATGGTTGGAGAAGTCTAGCAGGCTTCATGTGAATTGCTTTGACTCTACAACAATTGTCGCACCTTGCAACATAAGCTATGATTTCTTTCTTCATCTTGGTCCACCAAAATTGAGATTTCAAATCTTGATACATTTTGCTACTTCTCGGGTGGATAGATAACTTGGATGAGTGAGCTTCTTCTAAGATTTGGTTTCTAAGCTCTTTGTCCTTTGGTACAACAAGTCTATCCTTAAACCATAGAACACCCTTCTCATCAACACGAAAGTGTTTTGTCTCTTGTTCCTTCATCTTCCTTTTTATATGGAACACACCCACATCGGTTTTCTGAAGCTCGATGATTTTACTTTCCAGAGAGCAACTAAGGGTAATACTGTGCAACATAGCAGGATGTAACAGATGTACCAAATGATAATCTGCTTCCAAGAGAGAATTGCAGTGAGATTTTCTACTCAAAGCATCAGCAACAACATTTGCTTTACCCGGATGATAATGAACTTCTAAATTATAATCTTTAATCAACTCTAGCCATCTTCTCTATCTCATGTTCAATTCTGGTTGGGTGAAAATATACTTGAAACTTTTATGATTGATATAGATATGGCACACATTACCGAGCAGGTAATGCCTCCAAATCTTCAAAGCATGAACAACAGCAGCTAACTCAAGATCATGAGTTGGATAATTGGCTTCATGCTTCCTTAGCTGACATGAGGCATAGGCGATAACCCGGCCTTCCTGCATAAGGACACATCCTAAACTAGTACCTAATGCATCACAAAACACATCAAAAGGTTTCTCGATATCAGGTTGTGCCAAAATAGGAGCTGATGTCAACAAGGTCCTTAAAGTGCAAAAAGTAGTCTCACACTCTGGAGTCCAAACAAACTTCACATCTTTTTGAAGCAATCGGGTCATGGGCTTGGCTACCTTAGAGAAATCTAGAATGAATCGACGATAATATCCAGCCAAACCAAGGAAACTTCTAACCTCATGCACTGAAGTTGGTGCTTTCCAATCAATGACTTCTTCCACCTTAGACGAATCAACCAAAATCCCTTCATCGGACAACACATGACCCAAGAAAGGTACTTTCTTAAGCCAAAACTCACATTTACTGAACTTGGCATAAATCTTATGTTCTCAGTAGCCTAGGATAAAACAACTCTTAGATGCTCGGCATGTTCTTAAGCATTTATGGAAAAGATCAAGATGTCATCAATGAAGACAACTACAAATTTGTCCAGTTTCTCCATGAATACTGAATTCATCAGATATACGAAGTATGTAGGAGCATTGGTCAGGCTGAAAGACATAACAAGATACTCATACAACCCATATCTGGTGGAGAAAGCGGTCTTAGGCACATCCTCTGGTCTAATCTTTATCTGATGATAACCAGATCTCAAATCAATTTTGGAGAATACCTTTGCCTTAGACAACTGATCAAACAAAATATCAATGCAGGGCAATGGGTACTTGTTCTTGATTGTGACAGCATTGAGTGGACGATAATCCAACACATGCGCAATGACTTGTCCTTCTTCTTCACAAATATAGCAGGACAACTCCAGGGAGAAGCACTAGGTCGGATAAGACCTTTCTCTAACAGATCTTGTAACTACACTTTAAGCTCTACTAACTCATTAGGCGGCATCCTATAAGGCCTCCTAGAAATAGGTGTAGTACCCGGCACTAACTCGATCTTGAACTCGATATCTCGATCAGGCGGTAAACCAGGTAAATCATTAGGAAATACATCTAGAAATTCACACACTACTGGAACGTCCTCAATTCTTGGGGTCAGGATAACATTAGCTAGTGTTGTGGAGTTCTAACTCTCTGGGAAGTGGCACAAGGAAAGCCTCCTTACTGATAGGATCCCTCAACATAACGACCCTAGTGGAAGTATCAATGAGCACTCCATGACCGCTCATCCACTTCATTCCCAAGATTACATCTATCCCTAATCCCGGCAAAACTACCATATCAGGCCATAAACACTCGTCCCTCTATTTTGATACTCACACCCAACACTATTTGATTAGTCGAAATATTACTTCCAGCTGCACTAATGCAATAACTACCCAAGGATACTGTAATTACCTTCTGATTGTATTTTGATGCAAAAGCTGGACTCATAAATGAATGCGAAGCACCAGAATCAAATAGTACAACTGCCGGATGGTGATTCACAAGGAACTTACCCGCAGTAACCACCTCTCTAGAGGGTATCTCAGTCATGTTGGTGTAGTTAACATGTACATGACAAGCACCAAAATTCCCTTGCTTCTGATGGTTCTTCTGAGGATATGGGCAATTCTTGGACCAATGACCTATCCTGCCACCATTCCAGCAGGGCCTGTTCGCTGGTGGAACAATAGAATTCTCTGGTCCTGGTGGTGCCCTTTGGAAGAGGTACATTAAATGCTTTCTTGAAACTAGTCTTTGCCTGATTCTTCAGTCTGTGGCGGCCGGTACCTAACAGCTATAGCCGGTGGGTGAAACTGAGTCTTCGCTACTGGAGCTTTAGCCTGAGAGGCACCTACCTCAAAGGCCCTCTTGTGCAATTTTTGGAAGCAGCATAGACATTATTGTTATTCTCTTGAGTAAGAGCATCGCTTATGAACTCATTGAAAGTGACACTCTTGTTGTTCCCCATGGACTTCATTAGTTTGGACTAAGCCCTCTCTTAAAGCTAGCAATTCTCTTTGATTCTGAATCAACGAATTCTGGAGCATACCTTGCCAGATGATTGAAGGCATGAAGATATTCAGTGAGTGTTTTGGTGCCTTGCACCAGCTTCATAAACTCATTGTGCTTTATGGCCATCAACTCAGGGAGGAATATAATGACTCTTGAAAGCCTCCTAGAATTGATTCCACATGATCTGGGCATTCTCAAGTAAGGTGGACCTATAATGATGCCACCAAATACCTGCTGGTCCTTGTAACTGATGCGAAGCATACTCTGCTTTCATCCTGCTCCGTCACCCTAAGCAAACGGAACTTGTGCTCAAGCGTGTTTAGCCACTCTTCTACTTGGAGCGGCTCTTTAGCTTCCTTGAATACGGGCGACTTGGTATCTTGGAATTCTTTGAAATCACTAAACTGGTTGGGCTCTGGTCCCTGTCGTTGATTGCAGCCCTATGCTTGATGCTAGGCCAGGGTACGCATAGCGTCCCCCAACGCACGCTGACCTTCCACGAGCATGGCCAACAGATCAGACGGTGTGGGTGGTGGTGGTGGTGGAAGATCATCATCACCACTACCCCCAACACGGCCTGAATGCAGATTGCGCGACATCTGTAGAAGTGCACTTGTGAGTAATGATGGACGATGTCAGATACATTGCAGATGAATTGTAGAATTATGCCAAACTAAACTTATTGGAGAGATTAATTTCATGCAATAAATAGAGGCACAATAATTCATCCTCATAACATCACCAATACTTTACTCCGCACATTCTCGTGATGCATACGCTTACATGCCAAATTTTGCCAACATCAAAGATGGACTTTTATTTAAAGCTCACATCCATATGGAGCCAACATGCAAATTCTAGAGATTACATCCAAGTCTCTAGCTGAAATTAAGTTACGGTTCTTCCAAAAGAAAACAAAAGATAGGCTCTAGTGCATCTAGCTTAGTGCTACAACCAAACTACACATCTTCATCAGTGTCAGCATCGATCACTCCTTCACCGTCTTCATCCTTGATAGGGTCGAGTTCCTCCTCTTCTTCATCTTCTTCAGCTCCTGGTACTGCGATGACATTGGCATCCAATTCCATGCCATCATCATCAGCGAAGATCACCTGTGGTCCTCCCACCACAGGGTACATAGGAATAGGATGAGGAATCAGATTGAGCTGATTGTTGAGGCGGTGAACATCAATCTGTAGTTCTTCAATTTGGCGGAGGAGTTCATTCTCTCAGATTTCCGCTCGAATTCCTGTCATGATCCTAGCATTGTCCCTAATTTGAGCTAGACGGAGTGCGTCATCTCGCTCATGAGTTAACTGCATGATCCAATCTTGGTTAACATCTCTTTCCCTGACAACACTTACAAACTGTTGCCTGCGGTTTTCCAAAGCGCTCATAAGACCACCGATATCATTTTGAGTTGTCCTAAGCTCCTTACCATTCTTGCATGCACGCTTCTTCCACGTGAGCTATTCCTTCAGTGCCTGCCAAAGGGATATCAAGGCACCAACATAAGTGCCCTGGCCATCCTGAAAATAGCTTCAGAACAGCCATCATAGCACTCATGGCAGGTCCTGAGCTCTGTGCCCTTTCTGCCTCAGTCATGACCAAGGGATCATCCCCAAAATTCAGCCACTCTACCTCAGACAGAGCTACTCGAGGATTGGACTCAGCTGGTCCGACAATCAACTCGTCACCAAACTCCTAACAAATATCAAGTAGAACTTCCAAAGCTGCCATCTGTGCCCCTTCCCAAGGGGTTTGTCCATCGGCTTCGACACTCCAACCAAGCCACTAGGGGTCTGTTTGCGTGAGGCAGGACAACCACCTCCACGTCATACCACAACATTCCTCCTTTAGCCTCCCCTTGTTTCCAAGTATAACGAGGTGGCTCCGCATATCCCATGGAATGTAGCACTCTCCACAGCAGGGTTGGAGTGCCAAACACGTGCAGGAATGTGTCGCTCCTAGGCGGTAGTGCTGGTGTGGCCATCTGTAGTAACATTGCAACTTGGGTGAGAGAGGATTATCTAACAGGATGAGAAATCTATAACGGAATAATTAAAGATAAGGGAGGGAGTGATGCAAAAATGTAATGGCACGAGTAAACATGATGCATGCACGTTCCGTACGTCCTCACGAATCTTAAGAAAAATTAAAATTCTAGCGACATAGACAGGTGGCATACATACATTCTCTCATATACGTATCTAGTCGAGTTACACGTTGCGTTGTTAGTGTACCTACAGACAAATTCATTGCAGCCCATCCCAACAAAAGAGAAATAAGCACACAATGAAAGCAGTAAACTAAGATACTCTCCATATATACATCCCCGGATATATATACTTTGGTATCCAAAGCTACCCGATAGATACACCCACAATTAAGTACCTTCATATGTACATGTGTGCAACATGTAAACATTCCGGTAACCACAACTAACTCTCCCCTAGACCAACAGTTGGATGGTCATGCTCTCACAACTCACTTTACCAGGGTGTAGAGGCAATTGATCCATACATTACCACCCAAGCGGATGGCATCCATACAATAGCACGCCATATGGACGATGAAATAAAATGAAAGCAATTACCCCCCAAAACTCATTACTTAAATAAGCCACCTGAAAGTCCTTATTTGGGCATAGAGGATATGACCACCTGGCACACTTAAGTAAAATTTCAGATTTGAACACACCTATATATAAGTAGCTATAAGTTGTCAAAACTGATTTTCGCAAACAAAAACATTTGTTTTAAATACACATATGACATGTTTAATGTTGAATCTAGCTCATATACCAACTGTAACAGAACCGACCAATTTATAAGAGCACAAGTATGAAAGCAATCACCGGAGTGATCAAACCGTCATACTTGAACCCATATAAACCCGGTAGTCAACTGAAACCACGAAGGATTTCAAACCAACTTGCATACAACCAAGACCATAGTAATTCAACATAACAAGCCACATGTTACATCCATTTCACAAGTAGTTCACAAGTACCTCATACATCAGAGTACACATAGTTATTACAAAACGAGTTCACAAATAGCAGAAGCAAAGTAGTTTGAGACCATCACACACAGTTAGTTCAAATACTAGCCAGCTCCATAGTCATATCCAGCAAAAGCAGTAAGATAAGATAACATAGATGACCATGCCCATGATCTAGTCTTCATCCCCTGCAGGGTGGAGACAATACTTGCAGTAGCCGTTATAGAGCATGTCATCTGCAACAAGGGGGAATAAACCCTGAGTACGAGAATGTACTCAGCTAGACTTACTCAGTCGTAAACTAGAAATAAATGATACCAAGGAGTATGCAAAGCTTTATCGGTGGATCTTGCTTGACAACCATTTTGCATAAAAGCTTTAGTGATATGAGAGCATAATTTACATTATTAGTAAGCCAGCAAATTATCCAAATTAACCTATCAACTAGATTAGCACCTGTACTAGAGAAAGCAATTGATTTAACTCCAAACATTAGTAACCATATCTGGTACAATATTGTATCATCATCATCATCATTTAACCATCAAGTTCCATTAAGTGCATCTACGTTGCCGCTGCTCAGTCAAGTTCTCACTATCCGGGAGAGACGGTGATTCGGATCGATTCCTATCTAGCTGGAGGGGTATTCCTAACACAAACCTAGGCATACCGCGCGAAGGCAGCCATAGGTCACCTTTGGTACATCTCAGGAATCATGGTTTCGAGCAGCACCGCACCCTCAGGGAGTCCACTCTACTAGGTGGTCAATCTCACCTCGGACTTACGCTAATAGCTCCTCGCACATCCTTACTACTGTCAGGGTGCGCACTTTTACTTCTCGGTCTTCCGGCCTGAGTTGAGCTACTCGGCTTCATGATCGAAATGAGTTATCCGACCAACTATGTGATAGGACATGTGTTCAACATGACATGAGGACGTACAGTGAATAGGTCCTTAACCGACACTAGACGGGGATAGATCCACACCCAAGACCTCCTTGCCTTGTTGCTTCTCTATCGACATCCCGCCCGATCACAATTCATTATTAACACATGGTTATCTTCCACGATAGCAAATATAGCCAACCGTGACCGGACATCATCCTAACTTGCAGGTGATAGGAAATCACCTGACTTTTACTGGTCTAAGCATGTCTAAGCTTTGATCTGCTCCTAGGACCTAAATAGGATTCAGGGTACGTATACTGGCCAAGGAATAGATATATATGCAACAAGTGTTTGCAACCAATTCCTATCACTTAATGCATCAACAAATAAAGATACTCAAAGTAACCATTTTCAAAACATAGGAGACTTAGAATGCTCTAGGGCTTGCCTTTCAGAAAAGACGAAGGTTGGTGATCGGGACACTCAAGAACTTCTTTCGTCGGCTCCTTCTTCGGGGGCCTGCACCTCCTGCTCCTGAGCTTGCTGCTGCTCCTCCTGGAAGTACTTGCTCGAATTCTAGAAGCATGACTCCCTCCGGAACACCTATTGCATGCATATGCCATAGTATAAGAATCATGCATGCACAAGAGATGGAAGGTGATGATGAAATGTACAGCCATGTATGAATGGACGCATAAAAGACATAATGATACAAGATTAACATCGACTTTACCGAGTAGGTGCATATCTCTTTTAGAAAACAAGAACAGGCACACTCACCAAGTTCTAATAACCTAAGATAAAGTTGTTCATCTTCAGTAAGAGGTCCTAGCACCTGCAACTAACAATTTATCTTAATTAGCCTAGCATCTAAATCATTACATCAACTCATATAAAGCAAACAAGTCATTCAGTGCACTCAACAGTTTTCAGGCTGCAAACAGCAGCTACAAGTTAGATCCATAACTAGGAGTTATACAGATCCAAATACCATTATTTAAGACTTTCTGGAAAGCTTATAAAATTGTCTACAACTTTTATTTAATCACGAAAGTCTAATTCAAACTTCAAACTAGGTCACCCAGACTGATCTTGCAAAACTGTCCGATGGATTCCAGAGAGCAGGCAGTTGGGAGTGCTGCCTTCCAACTGACATAACTCTCAAAATACTAGGCCAAATGTCTTGAAATTTTAACACAAGCTAAGTTTCCTACAACTTTGTTATTGACCACTTTCCCAGCAACCCAAATTATCATGGTGAACTTTATAAAGTTCCCAGAACTGTCTAGAAAGACACAATGCAAGAAAAATAATTATTAACTCACGTTGTAAACCTTACAAATGGACAAAACTAACTTTACTAACTCATCACACATATTAAAAGGACACCAGAGAACATAGTGGCTATTCCTAAATAAATTATTTTCATACCTTTATTAATTTATTTAGATACTTAGGTTAAATAATAAACACATGTCCAAAGTATACAGAAAATTGCACAAAAATTACAGTAGCTTATACATGTCTCCAATAGGCTACTACATAAAGTTCACATCATTTGAACTGGTATAACATCCTACACAAAAATGACAAGGCATAAAGGCTTAAAATGGCATAAATAGGAAACCCTAGTGAAAAGTGTCAAGCAATAGATTTTATATTTTTCCTAGCATCCTTAAGGTACTAGGACACCCTCAAACAAATTTCATGGTCATTGGATTCATAAATAAATTACTAAAATTCACACAAGGATCAACCAATGATAAAATGAAAATCTATAAATCAAAAACCATACATGCACTGACTCTCAAATTTTTACTAGAGCTTCTACTAATCAAGAAGAGCTCACCCACAAAATTTCATAAATTTTGGAGCATAGGAACTCAAGATATAATTTAAACAATTTTGCATGCATTTAAAAACACATTCCAAGTTTCAAATTAATTCATCCAAAACTTCCACTACAAGTGTTAATGTTGTATTTTTCCTAAATACTACACTTCACCATGATCCTAAAAAAATTAGAACCACACAATTTGGATCTACAAACTTGAGATATAAATTTTTGCAAAATAGCATCAAAATCTAAAATAATGAACTAGCTTCTCTAGTTTGAGTCACCGACAACCGGGACCCACGAAACAGGAGGGCCCACGTGTGTAGCGACTGTAAAATAGAGCGTGGCGGGGAATCAACGCGGGAGCGACGGAACTCACCGACAGGTGGCTTCTCCGGTGAAACCGACCCCACCACAGAGTTCACCTCACTCCCCCGCATCGACTTCATACCGGTGGTTAGCCTAGAGGTGCACAGGAATGGGGCTCATCGTCGGCCATGGTGGCTCGGCAGCACGGCACGACGGTGCGTCCGATCGGCTCCGGCCATGTCGGGTGCGGCTAAGCTCGGTATGAGCTTCTAGAGCGTGCGGGGAAGACAATGTGGACGAAAAGGAGGCATGGAAGAGCGCTGGTCAGCAAGGTCCACGGTGAGCTCACGCTCCGGTGAGACTTCGGACATGGCAGCTATGACAGGACTAGCCAATAGACCCTCACCTAACCACGAATAAGACTGTGAAGAACTCAGGTGAGTAGAGCAGTGCAAGGAGCTTCTATGCGCGCGAGGAATTGCTTAGCAGCTGACCGCGTGGAGGAGCTACGCGACGGCGACGCTCTCAGCAGCAATGGTGCGGCGGTGGCTGCTACGGTCGCTGCAGGTGAGCGGAGGAGAAGACGAAAATGGAAATGTGAGCGCTGGGAGGGAGCGGACGACTATAGGTTGTGTTGAGGTGCGCGACAGCCCGACGTGGCCAGTGTGGTTAGGCCGACAGCGATGCGCAGCGTACATGCGGCAGACGAAGTCTGAAATGGTCGACCACTGTAGCTTCCATTCAGTTAAGCCCACTGACACCTGACATCGAGTTTTCATCGGCCTAAAACTCCTAAACCATGATGATCTAGCTCTTGGCGTAGTTGCCAAAGTTGGAGATTTAAGTGAGTTCTACAACTTTGCCAATTGGAGCTTGAGCTGGTTCGGTCTGGTTAGGGAGATACAAAGCTCCAAACAAAGATACAAGAAGCTAAAAATCAGTTTTCACACTTAGGAAATTTCTAAGTGTTGAATCCAACCCCAGTTCTAACTTGTGGGACCTTTTTGAGCATGTTGTGCACATTTTCATGAGTTGGTCATAAAATAACTTTTGTTTCTTATACATTTTTCTACAACTTTGCTTTAGGTTTCTCAGACATGCAAACACTCTAAGTTGTACTTTTTAAATAGTCAAACATAAGAGCTCTAGGGTCAACACAAGTCAAACTACCACTTGGAAAGTTAATTAGGTAAAATGACCAACATGAACATTATTCCTAATGACATTCTAAGTATAACTAAGGTATTTTAGTTACCCACATTCATCACTTGCACTCAATCACCCGTGATCATAAAGCATACATACAATGAAACTTAAAAGAACAATAGCATGTTTCACATGTTTCATAGCAATGTTTCATATAGAAATGCTTATGCATGAATGAATGATGCTTATGAATGAGATGATGATGCACATGCTCATGTGATGCAAGCGTTTTAGTGCAACCATAACACTGAGGTGTTACAAGTGTAACCTAGTGCTGTGTCAAGATGTCGAGGGTAGTCCATGTACTCCCTGTACTTGCACCGTGGATTCCCTCGAACTAACTCTACTTCCTTCTAGATATAGCAGAGCAGTAGGTAGTGTATCCTAGCCTGTTCCAATGCTGCATTGAAGATGACAATGAATTAGCCAATAAAAAATTCATGATATGTAACAGCTTTGAATTAACTAGTGAACTGAAGTACTTATAGGCAAACCATCAAGAAGGGGCCTCCCAATGGGCCATCTTTCCCAACAATAAACCTAGAGTAGGTAGGAGCAACCACCAAGGCTCGCAAACCCTGAGGTGCGATGGCTGGCATAGTATGTCAAGGAAAATCTAGCTGATGGTGTTGCCTGACGCGTTGGGGAATAGGAAAGTGCTAAGGAAGTGCTAGAGCCACACTCTAGTGAACCTATCGATCTTAGCCTCATTAGCTTGTGGGTGCAAGTTCTCGAAGTGCTCAGTGATCCACAACGACTGAAACACTGGATTTAGGAAACATAATGAGACGCGATGGATTAGGAAAGCAACATTAGTATTCAATAGGGTTGAATTACTTACTTATTTTTTTTGAATCCTCATCAATCGGTGGAAGAAAGCCATAGAACTGAGCCACTAGCTCTCTCCAGTGATCATTGTCAACTATACCTGTCACTGGAAGTGCCCCCAACCAAAGGCCAAAGATAGCCTTCACGTCTTGCATGGTGATGGTCATCTAGATGCAAGGTAGGTGGAACTTGTAGGTCTTAGGCCTCCACTTGTTAGGTTGCATTACAAAAATAGAATGACTATCAGTTACCTCAATTTCATTATAAGAATGTTTATGGAGAATGAAGGGACTCGCACCTTCTACAGTTGTAGTGAGAAGTGCAGGGTCAAGGGCCAGAAGATCATAGTTGACAACAAATCTGTCTACACATGTATGTATGGTGCGTAACGCTCATCCCACTGGTACACAGTGTTGTGCATGCGTGGCCTCAACGGAGGCAAGGACACCTCTGTGTTAGTGTCGATCAACACGTGAGCTCGGTGCTCATCATTATACTCCACCTCAAGAAGGGGGTACAACGGATGCTGCGTGGGATGGGCCATCTTGGTTGAAATTGACAAACAAAGGGTTAGAACAAACATTTTGAATAATACATTAAGAACCATTGCAAAATTTCAACTACATGCTATGCAACATGGAAAAAATATGAAAGAACATGTACATATTGAAAGTAACATTAACAAACATATGAATCAACTTTACTAGGGAAAAAACAAGTTCTATGTATGGACCTGCTGCCCTCGTCTTCTATGCTTGCTAGCCCTTGTGACTAGGTTCTTTGTAAACGGAGCAAAGATTCCTGCCATGGGTCTTGTTGAAGTCTCCCCCTCCGTACATGTCCTCGTCGTATCCTCTCATAGTGTCCATGTCCCTCTTGAGTCTCTTCTTCTTCCTCCTACCCTTCCCTACCTTCATTAGGTCCGGATTCGTCACCTAGTCATAACCATGATAAGGTGGCCACTGTGTCGGATCAAGGTATGACTCGAAGCTCCTCTCCCAAATACTAAGGGTGTTCAAATGGAGGTACAAGGGTGACATATATGGTAGACCCTTGAAGTCATATCCACGAACCCTACAGGCCATGATCATGTGAGAGCAAGGGGCATGCATGATCTGAGGGACGTTGCAACTGCACTCTACTTTGTCAAGATCAACTCAGTAGTTTCATCCATCGTAACGTTCACCACCCAAGCTTGTGCCACCCTTCCCCTATACACTAAAGACATGCTGGCGAGGTCCATATGGCTCGGTGATATGCTGCTTGGACAATTCCTCAGGCCTCCTTCAAATGTTCTATTCCGGCCTTTCTAAATCGCCCATGTTTAGCTATATTCCTCTAGGCAAGTTCCCACCTCTTGACAAAATATTGGTTGCACTTCTAAAATGAGAACTCAATAATTCCAGACATAGGCAATGATCGAACTCCTCTGAATACATGGTTGAAAGACTCTGACAAGTTGGTGGTCATGATGCCATACTTGAAACCACCCTCATCATATGCTAACGCTAACTTAGCCTTCTATTCCATCTAGGCCTCTAACCAGGCCTTGCCCGCTTTGTTGACCATCTTGTCTAGTTCTCTCTTTGTCTCCTTAAACTGGTACTCTGTACGTACACAACATAGAGGCTTTACATTGTCACAAACCTCCTTCTTCCTCTAATGCCACCAGAAATTAGCGACAAAGTGTCGCATGCACCATCTGTGCACTAGAGGTGGGTACCCATTGATATGTTCATCCGTAGCATTAAGAATCCCTACGTGATAGTCCAAGATAAAACATATAGTGCGAGATGGGCGAAGCACTTGTACACGTAGAAGCCACATGAACCATGCCACGATTCATTATTCTCCCCCTCTACCAAAGCAAAACCCATGGGTACTATCTGGTCCTCTAGGATCAATAGCATGCAACCATCATTAAGGTGCCCTTGTACTTTCCGGTTAGGAAAGTGCCATCAACAAGTACGACTGGCCAATAAAACTAGAATGCATGTTGCGTCTGTGTGAATGACTAGAACACACGATGCAGGACATGCCTCAATGGGCCCTCAAAATACATCCCTCTAGTGTCTACAAACCATTTCAAGCCTGGGTTATATTAATGCATTGCACATAATATTTGGGGTACCCTATTGTACGCTTCCTCTCAGCTACCCCAACGAATGGCTAGGGCAATTCGCTTAGCACGCCATGCCTTTCCATACTTCACATCATAATTAATGGATCTGGATATGGACTTTTGTAATGAAGACACCAAAATGTCATTATTGTCATCAACGAGCCCCAATATATGACGGACAAGGTAACGTGCAATGAGCTACTGATGATTTTCCTTCCCCTTATTTGATATGCAAGTGTGGGGTTGGACCACTTTACTTATCCTCCACTTGCCATCACTCTGTCTCTTTCATGCATTTAACCTCCACATGCAACCATTTTTGCATATCACATGGTACCTCAACTCCTGGTCCAAATGAGTGATGGTGTATGGCCTATGGTGATACACAACATAGTCCTAAAGCAACAGCTTCTCTCTGACATTGTATTGAATATCACCCCCTTGCTAAGTATTTCATTTTCATGGTCATACAATGATTTCCTACACATCTACAGACCGGTGTCACAAACTGCCATATCTGTTATGTTGACATCCCTATAGTTCAGAACACCACTAAAAGGTACGTTCATCGACCTCAGCTGCATAAGCTCTGTCGCTATGTAAGGTGGTGGTCGAATGTACTACTTTGCTTCACTAATTCTACCCCATGAATCATAGGGGTATCATCCTCTGGCAAATCTATGACTAGTCTACCCTGAGCCGGCATAGCATGAAGTACCTCAGTTTGTACTGCTAATGACATATCATGAACTGGTACTGGCATGGCATCAACCGGTGTTGGCATAGCATCTCTACCTCCTTGGTCATCATTAGACTCATCTGAATCACTACTAACTGCATCACTGATCCTGTCCTCCTCCTCTTCCCATTCGAACTTGTTGACATCGAAGGCATTGCTTATATAGCCTACTGGAGTTGAATGAAACTACTCCTACATCAACTGACCATCCAAATCCATGTTACCCTGAGTTGCTTCACCTTTGACCCCCCAATTCTTGTTCATTGCCTCCAACACCATCATTGGATGTCCCATCCTAGAGACCCTACATCCTTGTGATAGAACCACCCAATTCATACAAGCTCAAGTACGGCTGTCCCCGTTTAACACATTGACGCACACATACTTTCACTTATATAAACCCGGTTGTCCACCGAGTGTCACAAAGGACCTTGGTAAATCAACATCACCACCAAGATCACACGATTAAGCAAATACACTTCATATACACAGAGTTGCAGTAGAAATAATGTTTACAATGAGTTCACAAATAATAATAAAAGTTTGGGTTTCAAAACCAATTAGTGAAAACAACATAGCTTTCAAATGATTACAATAATAAATTTCAAATACATTGCTAGCATACATGACATCCTATGACAAAAGCATATAGATAAGGACACTATATACATTCGCCGAAGCCACCGACGGTTAGCCACCATCTTTAGCAGGCCGAGAACTTCACCTACAACATGGTGGGATAAACCCTGAGTACTCGAATGTACTCAGCTTGACTTACCCATCATAAACCAAAAATAAAGTGACACCAAGGATCAAGCAAGGCTATATAAGTGGAGCTAGCTTGACAACATTTTGCATAAAAGCCACTAGTTGAGATATACATTTTATAATTTGGTCATCAAGTTAGTTAATTATAGCTATTCATCTATAGATTAGCATCTAACCTATCCTAAACATGTGGTAGATCTGTAGTGATAGAACAATAGTGTTTACACCAAAATTTGGGACCAAATAAATTACTAGCATACGTGACATCCTCTGACAAAAGCATATAGATAAGAACACTATATAGAGTCACCGAGCCCACCGGCGGTTAGCCACCATCTTTAGCAGGCTAAGAACTTCACCTGCAACATGGTGGGATAAAACCCTGAGTACTTGAATGTAGTTAGCTTGACTTACTCGTCATAAACCAAAAATAAAGTGACACCAAGGATCATGCAAGGCTATATAAGTGGAGCTAGCTTGACAACATTTTGCATAAAAGTCACTAGTTGAGCTACACATTTTATAATTTGGCCATCAAGTTAGTTAAATATAGCTATTCATTTATAGATTAGCAACTAACCTATGCCAAACATGTGGTATATCCATAGTGATAGGATAATAGTAACCATAACAATTTATTATATCATTCTTAGAACCATTCCACTTGCCATTATCACTATGATAGAAGGAAGCTCAGTTAAGTTTCTGACTATCTGGGAGAGATGGTGATTCGAATCGATTGCAATCAGCTAGGAATTTATTCCTAACACAAACCCAGACATACCTATGCCAAGGTAGTCTTAGGTCACCTTTGGTACAACTCAGGTCCAATTCGCGGGTTCGATTAGCGCTGCACAATCAGGGACACTATCGGATGCCAGGTCGATTAGGACTCTAACTTTCTCTTGGCCTCACACCAGCTCCCCACACATCCTTATTACCTCTAGTGTGCGCACTCTAATAGAACGAGGCTTGGCCTAAGTTGAGCTACTTGGCTTCACGGCCGAAATGAGTTATCTGGCCAGATAAGTAAGAGGCTTGCGTTCAAAATAACCGAGGACCAACAACGATGCGGTCCTTAATTGGCGTAGACGGAATCACATGAGTCAACCTACAACATAGACTCCATCCGGCCTCGATTTACAACATCCCATGGTTCTTTTACACGATAGCATATATAGCCAACCATGGTTCAATGTCCAGCTATATCTCGCAGGTGATAGGAAATCACCCGACTTCTTCCAAGCTAAGCATTGCTAAGTAGTTATTCGATCCTGGACCTACATAGGATTCAAGGTATATTTCTAGACAAGGTAGTTTTATGCATCAAGTGTTTCCAATCAACTCTTATAACCTAATGCATCAAACATAAAGGACTCAAGTGATATTTTGTAAAACATAGGAGGCTTAAAATGCTCTAGGGCTTGCTAGGGATCTGACTTAAGTCAGTTCAGTTAGCTTGCACCATCTTGTTGACATCTTCGGTCCTAGCACTTGCTTAGTCCTTCCATCTTTAGGATAGGTCCTAATGAGGACATCACTCCTTCAGATGTACCCACTGATCCTCCAACCGTCATGCAAGGTCCAATGATCCAGGCTTGAATGCATCAACTCAATTTAGAGGTGAGCTCGTTCTTAAGTGATTCTTTTTATACTTTTGAGAATAGACTACTACCTAATGATGTTATCTTTCTTAGGAACATTGGAGAGGGTCATGAAGGACTTAGAGAACATGGTGGAGGCGAAGATGACCAGCAAGGACGTCCAACAGGAACTGGAGGCCCGGTCCAACATGATTTTGAGTCTGCCTCGGCCTCCAGGAGCAGTCTGCCTTAAACTGGTCACCCAGGACACATCCGGACTCTGTTTTCGATGATCCACATATGGATGGAAAGCTAATTTGATAAGGAAGCCAATACAAGTTGTTTAACAACAAAATCTATTCGGAATCAATGGGAATCGTGGTCACAAGTTAGCATTTAGAATCTACCAGGGTGCTGCGACACCGTCTTTTGGTCCGTTGGACCATGTATCGAGTTTGGGCCCATTAGGGGCGCGTCCAGGGGACTTGCATGACCCTAGAGTCTTCATAAACAGCCACCGCCCCTCCATCAGGGTTTGGGTTTTGCTTAGATTATTCTATCAAGAACAGTTTTGCCGTTCATCGGTTTGTGAGACCCCAACTTCATGAGATTAATCATTCATCTGCAATTTGGTTGTGTTCTTTCTTGTTCTTGCTTGTGTTCTTCGTTGCGCAGGTAGGGATTAGCCTTCTTGGTGATGTCAACCTAGTCCATGACTTGGTTGATAACCAGAGGAGCTATGGTGCTAAGATTGCAGGGTTCGATCTTTCGATCTAAAGTCAGATCGGTGTGTCATTCTCCGCCACAACGATAGTTACCTCTACCTAATGGAAGATCGGGATCCCCATTTCCATTAAGTGGTATTAGAGCATCAAATTGGTTTGATTCCAGGAGCAACCTTACCCAACCGTGATGCCTATCGAACCAATCCTGAGGAGACTAAGAAAATTCAGCGCCAAGTCTAAGACCTTTTGGACCGCGGGTATGTACGTGAAAGTCTTAGTCCTTGTGTCATTCCTGTACTTTTGGTTCCTAAGAAAGATGGAACTTGGCGTATGTATGTTGATTGTAGAGCCATCAATAATATTACTATTTAGTAGTGTCATCCTATTCCTAGGCTAGACGACATGCTTGATGAGTTGTGTGGTTCTATAATTTTCACTAAGATTGACTTGCGAAGTGGCTACCACCAAATTAGAATGAAACTTGGAGATGAATGGAAAACTACGTTTAAAACCAAATTCGGGTTGTATGAGTGGTTAGTTATGCCTTTTGGTTTGACAAATGCACCTAGCAGTTTCATGCGCTTAATGAATGAGGTTTTAAGAGCTTTTATTGGTCATTTTGTGGTAGTTTACTTTGATGATATATTGATTTATAGCAAGTCTTTTGATGAACATATGGATCACTTACGTGCTGTTTTTAATGCTTTACGTGATGCACGTTTATTTGATAACCTTGAGAAGTGCATCTTTTGCACGGATCGAGTTTCTTTTCTTGGCTATGTTGTAACTCCATAGGGAATTGAGGTGGATGAGATGAAAATTGAAGCCATAAAGAGCTGGCCGGTTCCCCAAACCATCACATAGGTGTGGAGTTTTCTTGGTCTTGCAGGATTCTACCGCCGCTTCGTCAAAGATTTCAGCACCATTGCTGCCCCATTGCATGAGTTGACGAAGAAAGGGGTGGTGTTTCATTGGGGAAAGGCACATGAGGAGTCCTTTGACACTTTGAAGGACAAGCTTACACATGCACCATTGCTACAACTTCCAAACTTTGGTAAGACTTTTGAGCTAGAATGTGATGCTAGTGGAGTTGGCATTGGAGGTGTTTTGATGCAAGATGGTAAACCCATTGCTTACTTTAGTGAAAAATTGCATGGTCCTATTCTTAATTATTCCACATATGATAAGGAATTGTATGCACTTGTTTGTTCTTTAGAGATGTGACATCATTATTTGTGGCCTAAAGAATTTGTTATTCATTCTGATCATGAATCGCTAAAGTATCTTCATTCTCAAAATAATCTAAATCATAGGCATGCTAAATGGGTTGAATTTATTGAATCTTTTCCTTATATTATCAAACACAAGAAAGGGAAGGATAATGTGATTGCTGATGCTTTGTCTAGAAGATATACATTGCTGTCCCAACTTGATTGTTGGATTTTTGGTCTTCAATCAATAAAAGAACAATATGTGCTTGATCCTAATTTTAAGGACATGTTGCTTAATTGTAGAGAGGGACGTGCATGGAATAAGTTTATGATCAATGATGGGTTTTTGTTTAGAGCTAACCGCCTATGCATTCCAGTTGGTTCTATTCGTCTTTTATTGTTGCAGGAGGCACATGGAGGCAGATTGATGGGACATTTTGGTGCCAAGAAGACGGAGGAGGTGCTGTCCACACACTTCTTTTGGCCAAGGATGAGGCGAGATGTAGAGTGGTACGTGGCTCAGTGTGCCACATGTCAAAAAGCTAAGTCATGGTTGAACCCACATGGTTTGTATATGCCTCTTCCTATTCCTTCTACTCCTTGGGCTGATATATCTATGGATTTTGTGTTGGGTTTGCCAAGGACTAAGAGGGGGAGGGATAGTATTTTTGTGGTGGTTGATCATTTTTCTAAGATGGCACATTTTATTCCTTGTCATAAGAGCGACGATGCTGTTCATATTGCTGACCTTTTCTTTCAAGAAATCGTTCGCTTGCATGGTATGCCTTCTACTATTGTTTCAGATCGCGATGCAAAATTCTTGAGTCATTTTTGGCGCACGTTGTGGAATAAATTAGGGACTAAGCTGTTGTTTTCTACAACATGTCATCCCCAAACTGATGGGAAAACTAAGGTTGTGAATCGAACATTGTCCACCATGTTGAGAGCAATTTTGAAGCGCAATTTAAAGATGTGGGAAGAGTGTTTGCCACATGTGGAGTTTGTATATAACAGGGTGGAACATTCCACCACCAAGGTAAGTCCTTTTCAAGTAGTGTATGGTTTTAACCCCCCTACTCCTATTGATCTTTTGCCTTTACCTACTACTGAGAGAATACATAGTGATGCTAGAGAGTGTGCTGATTTTATTCGTAAGTTGCACGAAACAACTAAAGCAAATATTGAAAGAATGAATGAAAAGTATAGAATTGCTGGTAGTAAAGGTAGAAAAGAGATTAAACTTGAACCGAGTGATTTGGTTTGGTTACATTTGAGAAAAGATAGATTTCCTGAGCTGCGTAATTCTAAATTAATGCCAATAGCAGCTGGTCCTTATAAGATAATTGAGAAAATAAATGATAATGCCTACAAACTTGAGTTGCCACCTGAGTTCGGGGTTAGTCCCACCTTTAACATTGCAGATTTGAAACCTTATTTAGGAAAAGAAGATGAGCTTGAGTCGAGGATGACTCTATTTCAAGAGGGGGAGGATGATGAGGACATCACTCCTTCGGATGTACCCGCTGATCCTCCAACTGTCATGCAAGGTCCAATGACCTGGGCTCGAATGCATCAACTCAATTTAGAGGTGAGCTTGTTCTTAACCGATTCTTTTTATACTTTTGAGAATAGAATACTACCTAATGATGTTATCTTGCTTAGGAACATTGGAGAGGGTCATGAAGGACTTAGAGAATGTGGTGGAAGCGAAGATGACCAGCAAGGACGTCCAACAGGAATCGGAGGCCCGGTCCAACATGATTTCGAGTCTGTCTCGGCCTCCAGGACCAGTCTGCCTTAAACTAGTCACCCAGGATGCATTCGGACTCTGTTTTCGATGATCCACATATGGATGGAAAGCTAATTTGATAAGAAAGCCAATACAAGTGGTTTCACGTCAAAATCTATTCGGAATCAATAGGAATCGTGGTCACAATTTAGCATCCAGAATCTGCCAGGGTGCTGCAACACCGTCTTTTGGTCCGTTGGACCATGTATCGAGTTTGGGCCTATTAGGGGTGCATCCAGGGGACTTGCATGACCCTAGAGTCTTCATAAACAGCCACTGCCCCTCCATCAGGGTTTGGGTTTTGCTTAGATTATTCTATCAAGAACAGTTTTGCCGTTCATCGGTTTGTGAGACCCCAACTTCGTGAGATTAATCATTCATCTGCAATTTGGTTGTGTTCTTTCTTGTTCTTGCTTGTGTTCTTCGTTGCGCAGGCAGGGATTAGCCTTCTTGGTGAGGTCAACCTGATCTATGACTTGGTTGATAACCAAAGGAGTTGTGGTGCTAAGATTGCAGGGTTCGATCTTTCGATCTGAAGCCGGATCGGTGTGTCATTCTCTGCCACAATGATAGTTACCTCTACCTGATGGAAGATCGGGATCCCCGTTTCCATTAGGTCCACCATACACCATCTTTGGGTTATGCTCCAACATCACATCCTTCACGTGGTTCATCTAGCACACCTAGATGAGATGCAAGAGGCAAGTGCATGAATATGAAGAATGGTAATAAGATATGCACCACGCTTGGGTGCTCGGCGTCGTCGCGTTGGTTGTGCATGCACATGCTGCTACACGTGTTTGGCTATGGATGCCTCTGGCCTAGCTGTGGCTTGGCAGCCGCTAGCCTCGCCACGCAGAGCTGCTACCGCCCGTCCGCACCATGATGAAGGCACTGCCAGCGCTATCACCTCGCCGTTGTGTCTGCCCACTGCTGCCTTGGCTCACTATCGATCCGCCTCATGCCATGACGTTGCCGCTGCCATCACATCATCGTTGAGTCTATGCCTATCCGCCGTACCCTTTGCATCACTGTTGGCCTAGTTCAAGGCCACCACTACTGCGTGCACGTGGCTGAACTCACTATCGCCTTGTCATTTAAGACACTATGACCGTGTAGGCCACGTCGCTCTGAAGCGCTCATGCTTGTCTGCTAGCGCCTATGCGTGGGCCTCCACGATCTCACCGACCACATCTCGCCAAGGCAAGGATGAGCTGAGCACACCTGCCATGCCCCGTCTCTCTCTTTCTCTCTTCCTCCTTCCGCTGCCGCCACTGAGCCATGCCATCAATTACCCTACGAGCGATCACCTCCATTCAATTCAGCACATCCACATCTTCACCGTCACATCCTCTCACTACCTGACCCCACCTAGCTTTGAAGCTAGCATGTGCAAGCTCCAATTTGGAGTTTCTTCCACCACCGTGCCGATAAAGCCATGTCTAGCCACGGATGTGGGTAGCCCTCCCACCGTCCCTCCAGACCTAATTCACCTGCACCACTAGCATTGCCTTAACTCCTTCACCCTACGCGCCTTAGATGAACCGCTACCGCCTCCCCTTTGTTGATAACGCGCCCGTGCCGCTGTGGTGCACCGCTGCACAGCTCGGCCACACGTGGCCAGCCTTCCTCCATCATCCTCTGCCCCAACCGTCACCTCAGATTGTTCCATGGTAGCCTCCTAATGCTCATAAGCTAACCAATTAGGGCTATAGCTACCCCATCCCACCAGAACAGTGGCGCTACCATCATAGATGGCCACGCGCCACTGCACCGCTGCTTAGCATAGCCGCTCGAGTCAGAGACGGTGCACCGCCGCTTAGCGTAAGCACCTAGTGCCGCCGCTCGCCGCACCGCCGTGCACTGAGTCACCGGGGACGCATGCCGGTGAATTAGGGAAAGGCGAAGGTGTTAAGTGAGAAGTTCTAAGAGAGAGGGAAATAGTGTTAGTACTTAGTTGTAATTCAGGAAAAGTGCAGGATCTATTTTGTAAAAACGTCAGCGCGTGCGGGATTTCCCCGCCGTGGGCCGTCTCCGCATGGGCCAGCATCAAGTGGGCCACACCATGGACCACTGTGAGCTCGCGCGCGCTGCGTCGCTTGGGCTGCGCATGTGGGCCACGCTAGAGAATTTATTTTCCTTTTTCATAAGGAATTAGAAATAGTTTTCTAATTTATTTTTAGAGCTGGTCTTTGGTAAATCATATAAAATCATGTAGTTGTACAAAAATTATGAAACAAATTTTGTTAGGTAACTAAAATTGTGCTCTATCTATTGGTGTATTTAGTTCATATATGTATATGTTGATACTAGGTGCTATTAAATCATTTGAGAGTGCTCAATATTATTAGGTTAAATATTGTAGGAATCTTTGTGGTAAATTGGTGATAGCTTTAGTCCTAAAATTTTTATGGTAGCTTCATTTTATTATTATGTGCTCACTATAATTTTTGTAGCTTTAGAATAGACTAAACGTTAAAGTAGTTAAATGCTCTTTGCTTCAAATATACATTAAATCATTAGTAGAAATAAAGATATATCCTTCATTTGTAAAGCTAGGTGCTTGTTAGTTGAACCAACACCTTACTTGATGAAAATGATAGTTAGCTTAGTATCTTAGTCATTAGAGCTAGCTTACTAGCTTAGTATGCATATTCTTAGTTTAGGAGTTGCTATTGCTTAAATGCTAAGTGTTACATCATCATCGCATGCATGTAGAGAACAAGTTGGCGGAGATCGTGACCACCAGTGATCATGAGTTTGAGGAGATTGTCGAGGAGTACGAGGAGGAGATTCTCATGTAGGAGGAGGTCCTAGAGCTGCCACTAATTGACTCATCTAACACCGCGCCTGCTCAAGGCAAGCCTTGGTGCATAACCCTTATTTTTGATAATCACTAAATATATATATGTGATGTGCATTTATGTTATAAGAATTTTATGAAAACCACATGCATAGATATAACTGTCCTATGAATCCTACTAGTACAGGTTTGGGTAGCTCCTATGAAAACCACATGAATAGATATAACCATTAGCCATAATAGATGATTATTAATATTACTCCCATGATAAAATGATGAAAGGAAAAATGGAGATAGGGCACGGATATGGTATGGGTATTGGTGGGTGTAACAGGTTGTGTCCCACGACCAACAAGGCATAGCTTGGTTACATTGTTTTCCCTATTCATGTCAATTAAGGATCGTCCATTGCTGTGGATGGTGGTCAGGTCACAAACTTACTATCCTGAGCACATACTTGCTTATGAAAGTAGGAAGACCCGTTACCCTCTTGTCGTGGGTTCTGGCTCTTTCTGGACTGACTGATTGGAGGTGGGGAAAGGTGGAGGTCTAAGCACCATACTAAGACTGGGTCTCAAGTGTGGGGTCTTGGAGTCCAAATTTGGACGGGGACCTAGACCCCGTGACAGGTGTGGAATGGGTTGGTATACAATAGTTCACAGCTGGGATACATTAGTTCGCAAATCATCATTTTTGTGAGACGGTATGACATGGCTATTGTCTAGCACCATAGTATGAACTAGAAGATGAAAGATGGTGAAATAGTTCTGATTGCTCAACCCTTGCTTGAAAGTAGAATAGGTGCCTACCTAGAATGGTTAGCTAATGAAGTAATCATGTCTGCTAATAAAACAAGACTATAAGGATGAATTATTAGTAATGCTTTTCGCAAACAAAAGAAAACAACAAACTCATATTGCCTAGCATACTCCTTGAGAGTCAAGACATTATTCCCACTAGTCTGGTAAGTCTTGCGAGTACATTGTGTACTCAGGGTTTATTTTACCCCTGTTGCAGGTGTAGCTTGAGTAGATCTTGTGTGGAGGATTCTTCTGGTGGGCATAGATGGATCCATGTATCATTTCCGCTAGATGTTTATTTTCATTCCGCTGTTTAATTATCGCACACTAAACTCTAGTATTGTAATAAATCATTTTCAAAAACTCTGGTTGTATGAAATGGACTAAGTATTGTAAACTCATACTCATTATGGGATTCTGGATGAAAAACGTGGATTGTTTCAAGTTCTCCCTTGGGGTGTGCTCGATGAAACTGGCTGATGTAGCTCACTTTTGAGGTGACTTTCGAGGTGCTTAGTGTCTAGTGGAAGATGAGTGCATTCGGAAGCATGTTATTTTAGGTGGTTCTGCCACAAGTGGTATCAGAGCCCAATAATGAGCCTACGAGTTTAAAAACTCTTTTCAAAATCTAAAATTTGACCAACAAAAGCTTTGCGAATAGTAGGATGCAATAAATTACGTAAATAAGTATATGCCCTAGTAATATGGTCTATCTAGGATAGTGGCATTGGTTTTATCTAATCAATCTTTTGCAGGTACACTAACTTACGCTGTGTAAGAATCGTTCGCTTATGGAAAGTGAGAGTATGATGTGCCAAAAATTTTATAGGAATGCCGCTATATTCCGGCTTGAGCGAATGAATAGGTCAATCCATGCATCATGAAAAGTGAATCTTGCTTAAACTAAATTCCCCACACGTATAATTTTGGGTAGTAAATTGATAGGATAATAAATAAATAGAAATGCTTTAATTCTTAAGGAAAAGTCTTGCTAGTAACCATTTATCAGGCCTTATTATCTCTTTAGTCTTTTGTTTCTAAATAGGGAGGCCTTGTCCCTAATGGTGGGTTCCTATCTATTTATAGATGAACCTTAGGTCTAGTCATGGGAGCACCAGTGCTAGGATGGGCCATGGTCTTGGTGAAGACCAGGCCGAAAATGGTCATGGCGATGATCATGGCAATGCCAACGGGGAGAGCCACTAGGCCCCATTACTTGGTCCTCCTCCTCCACACCACCACCGCCTCCAATGACCCATGCCGAGTTGATGGCTGAGATGTTGGCTGCTTGTTGCAAGTCGGCCCATGCCTTGGAGATGCTATCATAGGCTATTGGTGGCTTCGCTCATGGAGGCCCTGGTGGCAATGGTGGGAACGAGGGTGGTGCCTGTGGTCTTGAGAGGCCTTGTTCCTATCAGGACTTCTTAGGGACACACCCACCCATGTTCACGATGATTGCAGAGCCTTTGGACATAGTGCATTAGCTTTGTATTCTGGAGCAAAAGTTTCAGCTGCTCATTGTGACTGATGAGCAGAAGTTGCGCTTTGCCTTATAGCAACTTCTAGGATCTGCCAGTGCTTGCTGGGACACTTTCAATGCCATGTAGCCTATGGACCACCATGTGACTTGGTGAGAGTTTACCACTGCTTTCTATCAGTACTATATTCCTGCTGGTTTGCTGAACAAGAAGCTATCTGAGTTTCTAGAGCTGAAGCAAGGAAACATGACTATGATGGAGTATGTGAACATGTTCAACCATCTTGCATAGTATGCTAGGACTCATGTGGATACTGATGAGAAGAAGATGGACTATTTCAATCGTGGTCTCTCTTGCATCTTGTAAGAGAAGTTGTATACAGGGGGCTATTAGACCTTTGGTGCTTTGATGAATGATGCCATTGCTATGAAGGGACTTCAGTGTAACTCTTACGCTGAGTGGAAGCGAAAGAGGGTGATCACTGGGTCTTCTAGTCACCCGCAGTTGCAAAAGGTATAGGTTGTGAGGAGGATGTCCTATCACTCTCCGTGTGGACAGTCATCTCGCCAGACTCAGCAGACTCACCAGGCACCTCCCACTTAGTACCGTGCACCTACTTAATAGGTGCAGTAGCCTTAGGGATAGTAGGTTCTGCCTCATCAGGGATAGGGGAACAAGCTAGGTGCTTGTTTCAAGTGTGGCAAGGAAGGCCACTATGCTTGTGAGTGCCCCTAGAACCAGCTTACTCCATCTTCTTAGCCTTCAGCCAACTCTCATCTAGTTAAGAGGACTATCATCAGGAAGAAGGTGCTCGTGAGCCGCTCAGGGAAGGTTAACTTCACCAAGGCTAAAGTGATTCCGTAGGGAGAGCCCGTGATGGCTGGTATGTTCGCCATTGATTCCCACCCAGCATATGTATTATTTGATTCTAGTGCATCACATTCGTTCATGGGTATGGGGTTTGCACAAAGGCACAATATATCTACTATGGCTATTCCTATTGCATATAGAATCAGAGCTCTGTGTGCGCAGTTGTGTGTTAACACTTGGACGGACATAGTGAGACTAGTGCTAGGAACTCACTCATATCATCTCTAGTTCATGATATTGCCTGGGCAAGGCATAGATACAATTTTGGGAATGAACTGGTTGAGAAGTTATGGGGTAGTCCTAAACCTTAGGCAGTGGGTTGTTGAGTTGAAGCTTCCTTCTTCTAAGGATAGAATGTCTCTCCTTATGTCTTTAGTTTCCACTCTACTAGTTATGCCCATACTGAAGCTTCCCTGATCTTGCCTCTATTCCTATGGTCTATGAGTTTCTGGATGTCTTCCCTAAGGATTTACCTAGGTTACCACCGGATAGGGATGTGGAGTTTTCCATTGAGTTAGAACCTAGTACTGCTCCTATCTCGCAATGTCCCTACCACATTGCTCCAAAGGAATTGGCAGAATGAAGAATCAGCTAGAGAAATTATTGGAAAAGGGATTCATCCATCCTAGTTCTTCACCATGGGGTTGTCCAGCTATTTTTATGAAGAAGGATGGCACTCTTCGGATGTGTGTGGATTATCACCCTCTCAATGGGTAACCATTAAGAACAAGTATCCTTTACCTCGTATTGATACTTTGTTCGATCAGTTGGCTAGTGCAAATGTGTTTTCAAAGATTGATCTTCGTTCTGGGTATCACCAAATTAAGATCCGACCACAAGATATACCAAAGACAACTTTCTCTACTAGGTATGGGCTTTATGAATACCTAGTCATGTCTTTTGGTCTCACCAATGGTCCTGCATTCTTCATGCACCTCATGAACTCAGTCTTTATGCCAGAGTTGGACAAGTTTGTAGTGGTGTTCATTGATGATATTTTGATATACTCCAAGAACAATGAAGAGCATGCACAACATCTTCAGATAGTATTGACTCGGTTAAGGGAACACATGTTGTATGTTAAATTTAGTAAGTGTGAGTTTTGGTTGGATTGAGTGTAGTTTTTGGTACATGTCCTGACACCTAAAGTCATCTCTGTGGATCCTAGCAAGGTGCAAGATGTATTAAATTGGAAATCCCCAAAGTCAGTGCATCAGATTTATTAGTTCCTTGGTTTTGCTGGGTATTATCGGTGCTTCATCCCTGATTTTTCCAAAATAGCTCAACCAATGACTAAGTTTCTCTAGAAGGATGTCAAGTTTGTATGTCGTCTGGCTTGTGAAGAAGCTTTCCAAGCCCTAAAGAAGTTTCTTACCTCTGCTCCTATTCTTGCCCAACTAGATATTGATAGGTCATTTGATATATATTGTGATTCCTCTAGGACTAGACTAGGATGTGTGCTTATGCAAGGCAGACGTGTGATCACTTATGCTTCATGTCAGCTGAAAAAACATGAGTTGAATTATCCCACTCATGATTTAGAGCTGGCTGTAGTTGTGCATGTTCTAAAAATTTAGAGACATTACCTGTTGGGAAATAAAGTACACATTTTTACAGATCAGAAGAGCCTCAAATATATTTTCACTCAATCCAAGTTGAATATGAGGCAATGAAGGTGGCTTGAGTTAATCAAAGATTATAACTTAGAAGTTCATTATCACCCTAGAAAAGCTAATGTGGTGGCTGATGCCTTAAGTCCGAAGTCACATCAAGTTGAAGAAGAATCTTTGTCTCTCAACCATTCTAAGGTGTTAGCCCATATTGCTCTAGTCTCAGATCTACTTGAGCAAATTATTATAGAACAAAGGCAAGATGTTTTGGAAATTCTGCACATCAAGAAGTTAATTGCCGAAGGGCATGGTCCTCATTTTAGTGTTGATGATCAAGGTGTGGTGAAGTTCAAGAACCGGATGGTGGTTTCGTCAAGTGATGGGCTTAGGAGAATTTTTTTTGATGAAGCTCACAACTCCAAATTATCTATTCATCTAGGAAGTAACAAGATGTATCATGATTCGCGTCACTTGTATTGGTGGCCAAATATGAAATAGGACATTACCAAATACATCTCAGAATGTGACATTTATGGAAGGGTTAAGGCAGACCATATGCGTACGCCTAGATTTCTACAGCTTTTGCCTATCCCTGTTTGGAAATAGGAGGATATTTCCATGGACTTTGTTGTGGGTTTGCCCCGCATGACAAAGGGGTATGATTCTATTTGGGTCATTGGCCCGCACGATAAAGGGGTATGATTCTATTTGGGTCATTGTGGACCGCCTCACCAAGTCTACTCATTTCCTCCCGGTGAATACAAGGTATTTAGCCAAGAAGTATGCTAAGCTATATTTTGATCGAATTGTAACCTTGCATGGGGTTCCACTTACCATTGTTTCAGATAGAGGATCAGTCTTTGTCTCTCATTTCTGGGAGCAACTCTAGAAATGTCTTGGTACTCGTCTCCTCAGAAGTTCATCTTATCATCCGCAAACTGATGGTCAGACAAAAAGAGTCAATTAGGTACTTGAGGATATGTTGAGGGCTTGTGTCATCTCTTATCCAGAAAAGTGAGATGAATGCTTGACTTTAGCTGAGTTTTCCTATAACAATAGCTATCAAGAAAGCATTCGTATGGCACCTTTTGAGGCCCTATATGGTAAGAAATGTAGAACACCTCTTAACTGGGTTGAAGTGGGTGATCATGGTTACTTTGGACCTAATTTTATCAAGAAAGCTCAAGAGCAAGTTAGTGTTATTCAGAGTCATATGAAGGCATCTTAGAATCATCAGAAAACTTATGTGAACAAGTGAAGAAGGCCCTTGCAATTTGAAGTTGGTGACCATGTGTACCTAAAGGTATCCCCGATGAGAGGTGTGCATCGATTCGGAGTCCGTGGAAAGTTAGCTCCTCGTTATGTCGGACCTTATAAGATTTTGGAGTGATGTGGTGCGGTTGCTTATCGTCTCCAACTTTTGAACATTTTGTCAGTAGTACATAATGTCTTTCATGTTTCCCAATTGAAGAAGTGTTTATGAGTTCCTAAGGAAGTGGTGGAAATTGAAGGACTCCCTCTCCAACCTGATCTTTCTTATATGGAGCATCCTGTCAAAATCTTGGATGAAAAATAGAGTTACTAGAAACAAAGTGGTGAAATCTTATAAAGTCCAGTGGCAAAATCATTTGGAGGATGAAGCAACTTGGGAACATGAGAGTTATATTCTGGATCATTATCCCATCTTCTACCCGGTGTGCTGAGGTAATAGTTTATGTTAAAAGCTCGCTCTTAACTTTTTTTTCCTACAACAGGCACTCACATGAAATCTCAGGATGAGATTTTATTTAAGGGGGGAGAGTTGTAACACCCTCGGTTTTACACCCTAAATCATTTACTAAAACAGGTCATGAGCATCATATTTATGTGTTAATGCATGTGATAGAATGTGTAGATAAATTTCTTGTAACTTAAAATGACTAATAAAAATGTTAAACGAAAGTTGATTCAATAGTTTTTTTATATCAAGTAGGGTTTCAAACTAATTTTTATTAAGCAAAAATACTATAGAACATGTGAGTGATACTTAAATAAAGTTTGAAGTACAAACTCTGTAGATGACAGTGAAATACTTGCTGTTGAAAAATGATATTGCTAACGAGTATTTCTACAAGCCTAGAAATTGCAAATTGAAATCAAGTTTAGCTCAAAAAGCTCAGAAAATTTCCAAGTTTGTCAACAGCTAGACATTGCTATGTTTAGCAAATTATTTTGAGAGATTGGGTTCAGGGGTGGTGTAGTGTTATAGCTCAATTTGGTAGTCTCATATAACCTCTTGAACATGGTGAAGATGGTTTGGCTCCTAAAGCAACCGTTTAGTTTTTATAAGCGCTTTAAAATTTGTGCATGACTCAGTCATGGGCTGGTTGGCTGCGTGGGCATGGTCACCATGCTCGGGCACTTGGCATTGTTGCATTGGTCATGCATGCATGCGCTGCCGCACATAGCTGGTCGTGGCTGCCTCTGGCCTATTTTGGCTCGGCTGTCGCTGGCCCCGCCACACAGAGCTGCTGCCGCTCGCACGCGCCATGACGAAGCTATTGCCGGTGCTATCACCTCGCCATTGCGTCCACCCACTGCTGCCTCGCCTTACTGCTGACCCACCTTGCACTGCGATGCTGCCGCTACCATCACATCATCGTCGTGTCCGTGCCTATCCATCGTACCCTCTATGTCATTGTCAGCCCAGTTCATCACCTTGTCATTTAAGACACTGTGGCCACATAGGACACGCCGGTCAGAAGTGCTTGTGCCTATCTACTAGCGCCTACACATGGGCCTCCATGATCTCACCGACCGCATCTTGCCAAGGCAAGGATGAGCGGAGCACACCTGCCACGCCCTGTCTCTTTCTCTCTTCCTCCCTCCACTACCGTTGCTGAGCCACGCCATCAATTACCCTTCAAGCGATCACCTCCTTTCAATTTAGCGCATCCATGTCTTCACCATCACATCCTCTTGCTGCCCGACCCTAACCAGCTTTGAAGCGAGCATGACCAAACTCCAATTTGGAGTTTCTTCCATCGTCGTGCCGATAAAGCCACATCCGGGCACAGATGTGGGCAGCCCTCCCACCATCCCTCCCAAGCCAATTGACTGTCAGCACTAGCATTGCCTTGACTCCCTCTTCACCCTATGTGCCTTAGCCAAACTACTACCACCCCCTTCATTGCTAATGTGATCGTGCCACCACGGTGTGCCACCGCATGGCTCGGCCGCATGTGGCCAACCTTCCTCCATCATCTTCCGCCCTAACCATCACCTCGTACTAGTCCATGGTAGCCTCCTGATGCTCATGAGCCAACCAATTAGTCTTGTAGCTAGCCCATCCCACTAGAATAGTGGCGCCACCGTCATGGATGGCCGCATGCCACTGCACCCTTCCCCATCCAGTCTTGTCACACTACACCGCCACTTAGCATAGTCGCTCAGGTTAGAGATGGTGATCGACCTGTTAGGTGGGCCCACGTAGGTCCTAGGTGGCCGGCGTAAGCGCCCAGTGCCGCTGCTCGCCGTGTCGCCATGCACTGAGTCATCGGGGGTGTGCATGGGTGAATTAGGGAAAGGCCAGGGGTTAAGTGAGAAGTTCTGAGAGAGAGAGAGAGAGAGAGGGGGAAATAGTGTTAGTACTTAGTTGTAATTCAAAAGAAGTGCGGGGTCTATTTTGCAAAAATGTTAGCACGTGTGGGATTTCCCCACCACGGGCCATCTTCATGTGGGCCGGTGTCAAGTGGGCAGCACCATGGGCCGCCGCACACGTGCTGCGTCGCGTGTGCTGCGCGTGTGGGCCGCATGGGAGAATTCATTTTTCTTTTTCATAAGGAATTATAAATAGTTTTCTAATTTAATTTTTGAGCTGATCTTTGGTAAATCATATAAAATCATGTAGGTGTCCACAAATTGTGAAACAAATTTTGTTAGGTTCCTAAAATTGTGCTCTATCTGTTAGTGTATTTAATTCATATATGTACATGTTGATACTAGAAGCTATTAAATCATTTGAGAGTGCTCAATATTATTAGGTTAAATATTGTAGGAATCATTATATTATTATAAGCTCACTGTAATTTTTGTAGCTTTAGAATAGACTAAACATTAGGGTAGTTAAATGCCCTTTGCTTCAAATATACATTAAATCATTAGTATAAATAAAGATATATCCTTCATTTGTAAAGCTAGGTGTGGAACCCAACACCTTGCTTGATGAAAATGATAGTTAGCTTAGTATCTTAGTCATTAGAGCTAGCTTAGTAGCTTAGTATGCGTATTCTTAGTTTAGGAGTTGCTATTGCTTAAATGCTAAGTGTTGCATCATCATCGCATGCATGTAGAGAACAAGTTGGCGGAGATCGTGACCACCGACAATCATGAGTTTGAGGAGATCGTCGAGGAGTACAAGGAGGAGATTCTCATGTAGGAGGAGGTCCTGGAGCCACCACTAACTGACTCAGCTGACACCACGCCTGCCCAAGGTAAGCTTCAGTGCATAACCCTTGTTTTTGATAATCACTAAATATATATATGTGATGTGCATTTTTGTTATAGGAATTTTATGAAAACCACATGCATAAATATAACTGTCCTATGAGTCCTACTAGTATAGGTCTGGGTAGCTGCTATGCTTAGGTTTTTGGTAGCATGAGTAACCTACCAGTACTCACAATAGATGATTATTATAATTACTCCCATGATAAAATGATGAAAGGAAAAATGGAGACAAGGCAGGGATATGGTATGGGTATTGGTGGGTGTAAGAGGTTGTGTCCTGTGGTCAACGGGGCTTAGCTTGGTTACACTGTTTTCCCTATTCGTGTCGATTAAGGACTATCCGTTGCTGTGGATGGTAGTCAGGTCATAGGCTTATTATCCTAAGCAAATACTTGGTTATGGGAGCAGGAAGGCTCGTTACGCTCTTGTCGTGGGTTCTAGCTCTTTCTGGACCGATTGATTGGAGGTGGGGAAAGGTGGAGGTCTAAGCACCATACTGAGACTGGGTCTCAAGTGTGGGGGCTTGGAGTCCAAGTTTGGATGGGACCTAGACCCCTTGACAGGAGTGGAATGGGTTAGTCTTGTTTGTGCCTAGGGTACAAATGGGGCTTGTGCTTCGGGGTACCCCGCTGGGATACATTGGTTCATGATTCATAGTTTCTATGAGACGGTACGACTTGGCTATGGTCTAGCACCATAGTAAGAACTAGAAGATGAAAGATGGTGAAATGGTTCCGATTGCTCAACCCTTGCTTGAAAGTAGAACGGGTGCTTACCTAGAATGGTTAGCTAATGAAGTAATCATGACTGCTAATAAAACATGACTGTAAGGATGAACTATTAGTAATGCTTTTCATAAACAAAAGAAAATAGCAAACTCATATTGCTAGCATACTCATTGAGAGTCAGGAAATTATTCCCACTAGTCGGGTAAGTCTTGAGAGTACATTATGTACTCAGGGTTTATTTTACCCCTATTGCAAGTGCAACTTGAGGAGTAGCTCTTGAGTGGAGGATTCTTCTGGTGGGCACAGACGGATCCTTGTATCATATCCGCTAGGTGTTTATTTTCATTCCAATGTTTAATTATCGCACTCTGAACTCTGGTATTGTAATAAATAATTTCTGAGAACTCTGGTTGTATGAAATTGACTAAGTATTGTAAGCTCGTACTCATTATGGGATTCTGGATGTAAAACGTGGATTGTTTTGAGTTCCCCCTTGGGGTGTGCTTGACGGAACTATCCGATGTAGCTCACTTTCGAGGTCCTTAGTGTCTAGTGGAAGACGAGTGCCTCTGGAAGCATGTTATTTCGGGTGGTTCTGCCACATGATTCTAAAGCTAACCAAGTCAAAATACCCCAAGGAGCTGGTTTGCATAAACAATGGACAAAAAACTGATATGAACTTCAGAGACGCATATCCAGAGTTCTATCCATCCAACAAATGTGGTTCTTAACTTTTTAGAAATATTATTAAGTTAGCTACAACTTTGTTATTATCATCTAAGGGTGATTTCACAGCAAAAAGGGTTAAACAACACAAAGAAGGCATCTCTGTCTAGATGTGGACAGAATCTGCCATAATACTTTAATCAACAATAACTTGAGATCTAGACCACCAAAAGCAGTGATCTTAGACATTTTAGAAAGCTTATGAGAATTACTACAACTCTTCAAACATCACCAGAAGGTGATTTGAAACTTAGCTAAGCCAAACAACACAATCATTCAGATCTGCATAGAGAGTATGCAAAACCTGATAGGGAAATTCTAAAATCTATAGCTCCTAAACCATCAGGCCTAAAATCGTGAAATTTTAGGACAATCAAGGTAATGGAGTTATCTACCACTTTTGTATTCAACACACTTACTGAAAACATCATTAACATCATGAAAATATCATCACAAGAGGAACTGCACATGCAGACAAAACAGCACAAAGGCAAGATGGATTTTCACTTGATTCTATAACAAGGTGACATAAAAGCACATCCAACACAGCTCTATGCCATCATGAGGAACCGATACAACCTCATCTCAAACCAACACATGACATTAGCATCACAAGAACCATGTATAAACATCTAATAAGAAAAGCACATGATCCTTCAAAGTTTAATTAACCAGAGCTCATGCATCACATAGATATCCTACAATTAAAATTTCATGCCATTTGGAGCACTACAACTTCTGATATGAGAATAATAAGCAAAATAAGCTAAATTTGCCTATTTAAAAAGATTAAGTCAAAACATTATAAAAACAGTACACAACTAACATGTTTAATATTTTTATTAGCTAGAGCATGCCATCACAAGATTAACACAATTAGAATTACCATTTTTGGACTTCTACAACTCAAGATATGCATCTGTCCAACTTAAAAGCATTTTTAAAAGTACTTTACAAGAATAAATAAAAACAACAAAAACTTTCTACTAACACATATCATATTATGACTCAACTACGTAGATCCACTCACAGGGATTCCAAAACATCCTCATTTGCTATTTTTGCATTTTTCTACAATTTACTATGATTTTCCAAAGTTTAGCCGATTTAAATGCATAAAAGGGAAAACATAAAAGAAAAACACATTTTCATCTGGAACCCTAAACTTTCTGGAATTCTACCAAGCCCGCAAATGTAAATGTAGGTGTCTTGGCATTAAGCAACTGGACCCAGCAAAGAGTTTCTACCTATGTTTTGCCCCTCCTTCTTTCTCTCAACGGAACTGAATTGAGGAAACGAGGACGGCTCGGCCTTGGCCGACAGATGGTCGGCTACAGCGAGGAAGGGCCGGTCATAACCAATTACTCATTGTTGTAGGGCTACATGAGTACTACAACTTTGATTAAAGGAGTTTGGCCAAATTCAAAATGGTTTGAAAACTTAAATTTCCCAAAGAGGGCTACATGAAAACTAAAAATTGAAAGCTTCAGCTCCAACACTTAGCCAATTTTTGGAGTTTGAAAACAGCACTGAGTTGATCCTTGAGAGGCCTATTTGACTAAGTTAGGGAAAAAACTAGCTCTTGACCCTTAAACAAAGTTTGTTCTACAGAAGCTAAACTACACCTTTAATTTAAGGTCAAACCTCAGAGCTACACAGAAACTAAAGTTCCATTTTGGTCAAAGCAGCATCATGATAAAACTTTATATTATGCTTTCTGGTCCATAGAAACATTTTTTGGACATTTGCTCAACATGAACCCTTCTTGACTTTTGTTGTAGAGTTAAATTAGAGTCCTTTGGGCAATGTTGCAAGGTTTTCTTGACATCCCATGGTTCCATTCACTTAATAAAGCAATTCAAGCGAGGTTGTAACCTATCATTTCATGTGACTTCTTGGTTCCAAACTTCATGAAACTTTTCCAATAGTCAATTTACATGGAAATAGATGTGAGGCACATGAAAGGAGCACTTTCAACATTACTCAGGCATACCTTTTAAAAAGGGGTCAACATAGAAGTAAAGGTGCATTGTCTAGGTTCAAGTTGGGGCTCATTCGTAGAGAGTTGATCTCAACACCTTTGTCACCACTTACTAGTTTGAACTAGAGCTCTTGATTACCACTTAACTTGTCATGTTGGAGCTCAAGCCCACTACTTAACTAGTGATAAACACTTGAGGTGTTACAACCCTTCCCCCTGATGAGAATCTCGCCCCGAGATTCAGTGCGAAAGACTTTTAAGGGAAGAGAAGCATGTCATCCATTTTAGAACATTAGCGATAGCATTAGGCTACTCAGCTTCAAGCATCAGAAAGGCTAATTGGGTCAAGACGCTTTCTAATACTTGCTCCCCAAAATAAATTTTGTCTGAAGAATTTCCTTCATTGACTTCCATGAAGCATTGTTACTTTGGAAGGAATCCAAGACAGCACAGTACTTTGTTCCCACGATATGGAGATTGTTATGGAGCATAAAATAACTACTCACAAGTATTTGTTTCTCTAGGGAAAATGACATGTACAACTTTCTAGGGGTGAGATCATAAATGGGGTAAACATCCTTTGAGGCTGTGAGAAACCGACTAACCAACAGACAAAGTCTATGTCGGTCGTAACTATCCAATCACTTAGATGCCAACTGATGGAAAACTACATAATGTTCTATGTGTGTAGTTCTCTTTCTTGGATAAAAACACTGTATTATATAAGTCTATTGGGGAAAGCGGTGAATGTGATAGCTGATTTGGTCTGCTCAATGCCACTTTACCAAACTGAAGAGGCAACTGTTACCTAGGTTGAATCTGATGAAACCTCTTGGATAAAAACACATGAAAGGTACCAAAGGACAAGTCTGCATTAGAAATCATTGCTACAGAAGGATGATAGTGAGGTCTGGAGGACAACAAGGTTGCAAGTATTCACCAAACTAGAGAAATAGTACACTACCAAACAGGTTGAGTACAATTTCCTTCATGGTGTAGTTGCACATTAAGTTGGGTTGACTTGCACTGTAGCAAAACTAGCTTTATTGGACTACATTTGACATTGAAGCTTCCTTTCTAATGTCAATCAACAACTCATAATCATAATCTAAAATCTGTTGTTTGGCACCTTTCAATTTGTTTCTGACTCGCAATGGCACAAATTGACTTGTAGAACACCTTGACAGCTCAACCATTGTTGATATGAGAGGGCAAAAGCAAGGCACAAAGGGGTGCAAGGTGTCTTCTCTAGGGCATCTAAAGGATTATCTAATGGAAAAACATGGACCATGTTGCTAATCTTGGCATCAATTACAACACATGTTTCTAATGTGAGGGATGATAGCAGTCAACAGAGAAATCACAGATTATGTACATCTTGGTTTTTAGTTCATATATCACAAACTACTACTCCATTGTGCACAAATTTTGGCAGGCATATAGATCCAAGAATCCTTTAACTACTGACCAAAATTCAGATCAAACGGACACCGTTTGACTGTCCAAACAAATTATCTACCAAAACTGCTCTGTTCTGAAATTTTAATGACCCAAACTGACAAAACATCTCTCAAATCCAATGCTTTACTCAACCAATCCTCAAACCAACTTAAGACATCGGAGTACCCTAAGCAAGGAATGAGCTCGCCAAGTTTTGTGACAATCCAACCATGTTTGAGCCTCTAATCACTGGCTTGAAGATAACCGATTTAGTGCCATGAAATCTGGACAGATTTCCCTCCCTTCTTTTTCTTTGCTTAACACGTTGTGGAGCGTGTTCTGCACTCTCTAACTCTTTGTACAGCAGCAGCAGCTTTCTCACTAAGGAGATAGGCTAGGGTTTTTCCTTACATGCTTCTTAGGCAACAACTTCAACCGTTTATTTAGACACCAACTCGACGATGCACAAGCACTTGAGTTGTGGTTTGTTTTTGCGGGGCACAATGCATACTCCACATGGAGGGATAGTCCTACAAAGATAAGTAACCATTTCTGACTACCCCCTAGGCTTCATTCAATAGAGTCCTGAGCAAATCCTTTGATAGCACCATATACATAACGATGTTGACCGAAACTAGGGACGTGCTTTCTCTAGCTCTTTACTTAGCTGATATAGCATCTTGCACTACCCGTGTGATTGTCCAAGATGGAATTGACTTGATGGCATGGGGTCTGGAGATGAAAGTAGTACTTGCATTGTTGACCGGCTTTGCTATTTCTTTGCTTAACCTTGCTCTATGAGACATAGCCTTCAGGGCTACCAAAGAGTCATTACCTAGCTAGAGATTAACCTTCCTACTGTTAAATAATTAGTTGTCTCTCAACACTTAAAAAGCTCCAAAATTTCCTTTTTGATGGCAACAATTGTAGTGGATGCGCAAACAAATAGTCACCATGGAAGTCAGCCGAGAAGGGGTCACACCGAAGAAGGTCGGTTTTTGCCTGCATGATCCTTATGCACCTAAAGATTGAGAACTACATGTTTTAAGGAACATGTGTTAGCAGGTCAATAATAGATAAGCCTTGCATAAAAGTAAATGCAGGGTTGGTATATAACCGAAAGAAGGGTTGTTTACGTCCTATTCTATTGTCCATTTCTGAGGGTTTTATCCTATGGTCAAGTATGGCTCTGATACCAACTGAAGCGACCCAATTTCCGCGAAGGGAAATCCACAGAGTTGAAGTGTAATAAGACCATTGTAGATCATATTACCCAAATTCCAGTCGAATATCACATCCATACAACAATAATTTCATAGTACAAATAGTGCAGAATTACATAAATTATTACATCGCCGCATTGGCGGAATCAAAAAGTAGCATTCATTCAGAACAGCTTGAAGATAAGATCGCCAAACTTGAGCATAGGAACGAACCCCTCAACCGTCAAACTCCTCGGAGCTATACTCCTCAGCAGAACCTGTGTCCCAAAATTTATTAGTACAATTTGTGCTGGCCACTCCCACCCTATGAGTATTGCTTTGTGGAAATTGGATGCAAGTTGGATATATTCAAAAGGAACCTATAAGGCTAGGGTTTCCTAAGCAATAGCATATCAAGTATATAATAATAGTTGGTCAAGTTTTAACACCATTCCCACACACCTTCCACCCCATTCCCTTTCCCAAGCCAGGTTTTGATCCTGAGATTGATATACCACCATCTCCATGTCATCAGCACATCACCATAATACCATCGCTCAGTTGATAGGCCAACTCCCTCTCGGCACTGTCTTAAGGCCCGTAGCCCCTGGCTATGACCGACACTCTCTCACGGGGGAAGAAGAGAAGGACTCATCTCTGTATCTAGTTTAAGCGAAACCCAGGAAAGGTCCATAGCCGACAAGTCGACACATGTATCGATCGATCAACCATACACTCTATAGAGGTTTTACATAACCACAAGATCCGCCTTCCTCGCTGACCGTCGTCAACTGGGCTGATTTTGGCCGCTTGCTAGCCTAGGATAATGCCACCTTACCATTCAGCCCTGGTACACCCCAAGTCTAGTCTGGGGTGGCTGAAACTGTGAGTCATGAGCTGGGTCCACAAGGTCTCCATGAAGTCTCGGAAGGGTGTGGGGAAATCTTCGATGCCCCGTACCTCCTTACACTGTCTGCTATCAACCTAGCAGTAGTGGCAATATCCTACCAAGTAGTCCGGCCGTCCCGCACCATATAGGGCGAGTGGTACGTAAGGCTTCCCAGTGAATCTGTGTACTAGTAAGTCCTTAGGGATGACCAAGTCAGAATGTCTCCATCAGGGTTCCCATTTATCGTGCCACCACAGCACCTCCATCCTAGGCTCCTCCCATCATAGGTTCACACCCAAGACTACCTCATATACCATTTACCCGCCACAGGTATCCATTTCTAGGGGTGCCCAGGTAGCACCACATGGCAAGACTTGCCCTAGGCTCATCGTATACTCCAACTTGGTCGACACAACCCTCACCCTCCACACACCCAAGTCACACTCACAGCACTCTCCCCATAGTCTAGATAACACCAGTTTCCACCACGCATGTAGTATAAGCATAGTAAAAGTATAAGTAATGAAATATATAGCAATAAGCATGTGTCTAGCCTAATAGCAGGGTATGTAGGGGTAAGGTTGTGTCAAGGTAAGGCCTTCAAGTAAGCATACTACCATGCAAGTCCTATCATAGTATGATTGTAGCAGTAAAGTAAAGCAATAGCAATTCTATATTAGCCATGCGTAATAGGTGCTATGAGATTGGGTGGGATGTGGCACCTTTAGTGTAGTCGTCTCCGTTCTCCTCATGGTACTCACGATCCTCGTCCGTCTGGTTCTCCTCCGATTCTACAACAATTGTATTATAGTCGCGTTAGCGACGTCTATAGAATAGCACAAAGAAGCAACGAAAATTGAAAAGAACCAAATGCACTCAAACATGGGTTCATTGCGTAAAGCTCGATTTTAGATGAATTTTGGTCCTAGTTTTGTATTTTTCTGAGGTCGTATGAATTAGTTATGAATTTCCGAAGTTTAAATCATTTCTGAAAATGGAAAAAGGCCGAATTAATCCTGGGCTGACACGTGTCATGCTGTGACTGGTCCACGTGGCATGCTGACGTCAGCATGACGTCAACATGCCGTCAACATGATGTCATCATCTCAGTTCTGAGCTGACAGGTGGGGTCCAGCTGACGTCAGCATGACGTCGTTAATGTCATCAGTTCCGACAGGTGGGTCAAGGGGCTCTTGGGTCACTGACATGTGGGTCCGGTAAAAGTCAACATCAAGTCAACGTGCGAATCAACGGTCAACGATCAGGGTCACTGACGTGTGGGGCTAGGGCTGCTGATGTCAGCAGCTGATGTCATCATGACGTTAGCATGACGTCACCCCAGCTGTGTTGGCTTCTAATGTGTGGGTCCCACGTGTCTGTGCCACTAACATGTGGGGCCAGGTCAATAGTCAACGTTGACCAGTCAATGGTCAACATGGACTGGGTCCGAACTGGGCCGGTTGGGCCTAGATACGGGCTAGATTTGGGCTGGGCTCAGCCCGGATACGTGGCATGCTGTGGCGCAGCCACATCACGACCTTAGGCCTTCACTAGGCTATGGTCTACGGCTCGTGGTCCACGGTGGAATCAGGAGCACTGGTTCATGGACTGCAGGCAGGTCTACGATGGACCGCGTCCACCCTTCTCTTCTCTCTCTGTGGTCCACGTGCACCGGGTGCATGTGCGTGTGGCTGGCGACGAGAATTTCCCCTGTTTCCTCTCCCGGTGTGCTCCCGCCGACGGTGAGCGCCCGGTGAGCCTTGCCAGTGGCGCTGGTGCGCGATTGAAGTGGGTGAAAGCTCCACTGAGCCTCGGCGTCCTCATTGGTGGGGTTAACGTGGCGTGTGGGGTCACATGGTGTGCCGGCCATGGCGGTGGTCTTCTGGGCATGACGGCGGCGGCGGTGAGGTGGCTACGGCCTCGGAGAGGTGTCTCGGTGGTGCGTGTGAGCATCACGATGCTCTAACGGGCTTGTCGGGTAGGTTGGAAGGTCTTCTGGAGCCCTAGGTGGCTTTGGCCAGGGTGGTGGCTTGATCCATCCATGGCGGCGGTCTGGTGGTGAACGGCGTAGGCTCGCAGGAGCACTACGGGGCATCGGTGGGGCAGTCTCGTCATGGTCGTAGAGGTGCGCGTGAGTACGAGTGTATCCAGAGGCCGGAGACGGCCTTGGCCTACATGCTCCTGATGTGGAGCGCCATGGCTGAAATGGTGAGGTCTGGCGGCAAGCAGGGGAAAGACTAGGGGGCTCACCATTGGTGTCGTGGGAGATAGGGTGGTGATGCAGTGGCGGTTCGAGGCTGTGTAGCTTCAGATACAGTGCAGTGCTGCTGTAGCCGATCGTGGCATCGGCTCCTGCTCCGGCGGCTTCGGAGGTGCTTCGATGGCGCCTCCTTCTTCCTCCTCCCTCTCCCTTCCTTCTTCCTCACCCTTCTGCTCTCTTGGCTCGGGTGCGCAGTGGATGGCCACAAAGTGGACCCTTCTGCTCTCTTGGCTCGGGTGCGTAGTGGATGGCCACAAAGTGGTGGCGGGGCGTTGAGAGAGCTCAGGGGCTCCCGGGGCTGGGGCTTTTATAGCCGAGCTCGGCCATGGAGCTCGGTGAACGGCGGATGGAGACCAAGGGGCGATCGAAGGTGTGTGCTTGCATCCAATGGCACACACGTGATTGCGTGGGTGCGGCGCCAAGGGGACAAGGCCATGCCTCGGGTGTGACCCCCTAGCCCGCTCCTGCCAGTCGTGTGGTAGTTGAGGCATGGGTGGAGAAGATGAACATGAAGGCTGACGGGCAGCTGACGTGTGGGGCCCATGTGGCAGCGGCAGCAAGGGGAGCGTGCGCGGCATGCTGGGCCAGCTCGTGGGCCGCGTGCACGCGCGCTGGGTGGAAGATGGGCGTAGTTGGGCTGGCTAGGTCATGAAGCTGAGCAGGCCTGGCTGCTATGAGGCTTCCTTCTTCCTTTTCTTTTTCTATTTTGTTTTTCTTCTTCTTTGTTTTGAATTCAAATTTGGTTTGAAATTTGAATTCCAAATTGGTGTACCTTTTAGATATGATGCCCATATCATTTATATATATATATATTAGGAATTTATTTAACTATTTTGTATAACAAAAATAGGTGTAGTTTTGTTATACACAAATGGAAATAGTTTTCTTTGTAAACATTTATTCTTTGGTTTGAATAATAATTACTTTATGGTGTGTTTCTTTAAAGGAGTTGTTAGGCATTACATAAAACAAATGAAAAATCCAAATCACCATGTGAGTTAACAATGTATGCTATGCTTCATTTGTCAGTATTTAAATAAACATGAGTAACAATGGCATGCCATGCTTGTGTGATGACTTAGGTTGGGGTTAGACCTAATGCATCTCTTAGGTTGGGTTTCTATACATGACACTCATCAACACATGGGAGTTTTTAGGAAAAAATTTTGTAGTTGGTATTTTTAGTGTATGGATTTTTGGGTTGTTACAGTCCTACCCCCTTAACAGAATCTCGTACCTGAGATTAAAGCGTAACGTACTCTTCGAAGAGGTAAGGATATCGTAGCCGGAGGTCAGACTCTTTCTGCCATGTTGCCTCTCTCTCCGTGTGATTGCTCCATTGGATCTTAAACATAGGAATAGTTTTGCTTCGGGTCTCTTTGGTATCTCTTCCTAGAATTCTGATAGGATGCTCTTTATACTCGAGAGTGTCTTGAATGTCAAGTGTATCAGTTGGAACTACTTCATCGGGCACTCTCAAACACTTGCGTAGCTGTGAGACATGGAATACAGGATGTACACCCATCAATTCCTCGGGTAGCTCAAGTTTGTAGGCGAGCTTTCCAATCCTCTTGCAAATCTTGTATGGGCCAACAAATCTAGGGGCAAGCTTTCCTTTCACATGGAATCTGATAGTTCCACGTAGCAGGGATACCTTGAGATAGACAAAGTCTCCCACATTGAACTCAAGTTCTCTTCTTCTTTTGTCAGCATAGCTCTTGTATCGACTTTGAGCAATCCTCAAATTCTCTTTCACTTGAGCAACTCCTTCTTCTGCATCTTGGATCTTAGCGGAATCAAAGAATGATCTTTCCCCCGGTTGAGACCACATCAAAGGTGTCTACAAGGTCTGCCATACAGAGCTTCAAATGGTGACATCTTGATACTGGCTTGGTAGCTATTGTTGTAAGAGAACTCTGCATAGGGTAGGCATTTCTCCCAATTAGAGCCATAATTCAGTACACTAGCGCGAAGCATGTCTTCTAAAATCTGGTTTACTCGTTCAGTTTGTCCATCTATCTATGGGTGGTAAGCGGTACTGAAATCAAGTTTGGTTCCAATGGACTTGTGCAGGGCTTCCCAGAATTGGGACACAAACTAAGGACCACGATCAGATACAATACTAGAGGGGGCTCCATGTCGTCTGAGAATATGCTCAACATATAGATCCGCTAATTTTTCTGCATTGGTCTTGGTCTTTACTGGTACAAAGTGAGCAATCTTGCAAAGATGCCAAGAGAAGGACCTAGTATTTAACTGGGAAAAGTGCGACTTCATGTTCCATGAAGGCATCGTTCTTGGGCACCTTGTGTCTGAGAGGGGGATTGAGGTAGACAAGGCCAAAATCGAGGTCATTGAGCAACTACCACCCCCATGAATGTAAAAGGAATCCACAGCTTCCTAGGTCATGCAGGGTCTATAGGCGGTTTATCAAGGATTTTTCACAAATCACTAAACCCCTCATGAACCTGTTAGCTAAGGATGCACCATTTGAGTTCATAGATGAGTGCTTAACTGCTTTCCACACTCTCAAGAAATCACTCATCTCGGCGCCAATCATCCAGCCACCTGATTGGTCATTGCCATTCGAGATCATGTGTGATGCTAGTGACTATGTTGTTGGTGCGGTCCTTTGCCAAATCAAAGATAAGAAGCATCATGCAATTGTATACGCTAGCAAAACACTGATAGGAGCACAGCTTAACTACACTACCAGAGAAAAAGAGCTCTTAGCAGTCATTTTTGCTGTCAACAAGTTTAGGTCCTACTTAGTGGGTGCAAAAGTTATCATTTATACTGATCATGCTGCACTTAAATATTTGCTCACTAAGAAAGATGCTAAACCTAGATTGATAAGATGTATTTTCTTACTCCAAAATTTTGACCTAGAAATAAAAGATAAAAAGGGAGTAGAGAATACTGTTGCAGATTATTTGTCATGAATGCAAGTCACTAACATGCAGGAACTACCAATAAATTACTTCCTATGCGACGACATGCTACTCAAGGTGATGGACTCCAACCTGTAGTATGCAAACATTGTAAATTACATGGTTGCAAGCTATGTACCACCAGGTGGAAACAGAAGAAAATTACAAGTCAAAAGTCGATGTCACCATTGGGATGATCCGTATCTATACCATGTATGTTCGGATGGCCTACTGAGGTGATGCGTGCCAACAGCGGAGGGGCTGCAAATCATTGAAAGATGCCATACAACATCATACGGAGGCCATTACGGAGTATTCCGCACATAAGCCAAAATCTAGCAGTGCGGATTCTTCTAGCCAATGATGTATGAGGACACTAAGGAGTTCATCCAAAGGTGTCGAAAGTGCCAATTCCAAGGAAGCATCAACGCTCGCAGCGCAATGCCCCTACACTATAATCTTCAAATAGAAATATTTGATGTGTGGGGCATTGATTTCATGGGACCATTTCAAAAGTCCCAAGATTGTGAGTACATCCTTGTCGTTGTTGACTATGTATCAAAATGGGTGGAAGCACTACCTTGCCAAGCTGTTGATGCCAGGCATGCAAGGAAGATGTTCCATGAAGTAATATTCCCTCGCTTTGGGACACTAAGGATGGTGATAAGCGACGAGGGATCTCATTTCATAGACAAAACATTTAGATCATTCTTGAAAGAGCTTGGAGCTAAGCACAACATTGCCACTCCATACCATCGCAAACCAGTGGCCAAACCAAGACCTCAAACAAATAGATCAAAAACATCTTATAGAAAATGGCCAATGAGATGGGGAAGGGTTGGAAGAACAAGCTTCCTGATGCACTCTGGGCATATAGGACAGCATATAAAACCCCATCGACATGTCACCATTCTAGCTAGTTTATGGAAAGAGCTGCCACTTGCCTATTGAGCTTGAGCATCGAGCTCACTAACAATCAAAAGCTAGAATATGGATTTTGAGCTAGCTAGCAGAAATAGACGGAAACAAATAGCCGATCTAGAAGAATGGCGAGAGAAGGCATACCATAGTACTAGGCTTTATAAGGAAAGAACCAAAAGATGGCACGATCATCGAATCAAGCTCAAGGAATTCAAGCAAGGAGACAAGGACCTGCTTTTCAATTCAAAGGTCAAGCTATTCAGTGAAGGAAAATTGTGTAGCAAATGGAAAGGACCGTACACCATCATCAACACATTGCCACATGGTGCCATCACCATCCAGGATGATGACGGTAACATTTTCAAAGTCAACGGTCAATTATTGAAAATTTTCCTTGAGCCTTCTCACAATTTTGACTTTAACCAAGAATTAGATAGAATAGATTTAATTGCTTTTAATAAATTTATTCAAAACTTATGAAAACTTAAAAAAAATTATAATACTAACATGTTCTTTCATTTACTTAAAATATAAAAATATTGCTTCATCGTCTTAAGCAAGTCATCATGGCAAAATGACCTATATGCCCTCACTAGACAAACCATGATCCTTGCTTATTCTTGCTTAATCTTGTTGATTCTTGCTGATCACATGAGCATCTATTCTTAATTACAAGATCATGTGACTTTTGCATCATGAATATCCTTTTGATTCAGCATGATTATGAGCATCTTGAGGTATCACTTGCTGATCCTAGTGAATAAAAATCTGACACCAGCATCTCTAGGATCACCATGCATGCACACCCACCTGGACATGAGCGGTGGTTTGAGCCTCAAGACCATGGCATGTTCCAAAGTTCCCCTTGATGGTGCCAAAGACAAGAAGGTGGTGCCAACACATCTGACCATTGGTGCCATTAGCCTCAAGAGGAAGGCGCCCAACATTAGCGGACTTAGCAAGCGCTCTGTTGTAACACCTTCGAGCAATTCAGTCTCCTGCGCTAGTTCATACCTACCTACCACTAGGCCTAGTCCTTCTTACACTAAGGTAGGCGTATGAAAATTTGATGGAGGATATGGGAAGGCACTCATGCGCAAACTAGCTAAAAAGTCGATAAGCAAGCCAGCTCCATCGGGGAAGGAGTAGGAATCCTCGGGTGCACCCCTTAGGATCAAAAGGTTTAGAAAGCTTCTACCGATCAAAAGACCCATAGGGCAATATGAGAGTAGTGATGAGGAGGACGCACCTTCTAAGGGTCCTTCCATCACCTCTCTTCACTCCGAGAAGGATACCCTGTGAGATCTCCTTTGGGGTTTTAATGATAGCTTAGCCACGAACCTCCTCAAGATTCGAGATCTAGTCGATGACATCAACAACTTGCACTTCAATCTTGACCAAAAATTAACTAAGGTGGCTAAGGCAGCAGGAGTGGTAGATGCTTTAGATGAACCTCTCTAGACCACTCCTGCCAAAATAAATTAGGTGCACCTTTATATTTCAAGTTTTTCATTCCAATCATTTCATCTTGTAATGTGCCTATCATTTTATAATTGAATAAAGTTTTATTATTAGAAATATTTTGTTGCACTTATTTTCTTTCTCTTTTGTGTCAAATAAAAACAAGCAAGAAAACAAGTGTGGGGGAGGAACCACACTCACCTCCGACTTAGTTGCACAAAAGATGGCCAAAATCAAATTCAGTTTGTGCAACTCCCACTCTCTCACTCCATATTTAATAGAAGCTTTTAAAACTAAGTAGGTTTTAAAATAAAAGAAAATGCTCCATCTTCATGTCTTCCTATGATTAAAAGTTTACATACTTTTTAGTCCTTGCTAATATTTCTAAGAAACTTGTGAACACTTATCAATAGGGAACCCATTTTATCTAAGTAATTGACGAATGAGATATAGTAGGATGACAAGACATTTGCTCATTTATAGCAGAGTACTTGGAATTTATTTTACAAAATAAAATTCAAATAGCATGTTCCTTGAATGACATTCAAATACCTACCAAGGCCATATATGATCTTACATTAAAAAAACCTTCCATATATGCCTCTTACTTTGTGTTGAGTTTGGTCAAGTTTTATGACCCCTGTTGAGAGATGTTTCATGCTCCCAAGATCAAAACTCACATACACACCACAAATACACAACTATTCCTACACTAGGAATACACTACAACATGTTTTCCATTTCCAGTAAAATAAATACTCCATGCTCTAGAATATGATCTCACTAGCATATATCTTAGAAAGAGACAAAAAGGCTATGCTAAACGAAAAAGAAAGAATGGGACACATGAAGGTCCCAAAGTATAGAAAAAATATAGGGACACATGAAGGTCCCAAAAGCATTTAAAAATATATATATATGGGCAAATGAAGGCTCATAGAGAAAATAAGCTAGCCATGTCTCAAAAGAAAAGCTAGAAAAAGAGATCATACCAAATAGAGTTGTATATTTCCACCAAAAATACCACACACTTGCACTATTTTGATCTAAGAGTATGACGCTTCTCTCTAGTGAGGTCCAAAATTTGACTTTACAACATATGCAAGGTAAGTGTGCCTTAAAACTTTCATCCCTACCCAATGCTCCATATAAGCTTATTAGAAGTAGGATGATCAAAAGAGAAGGCAAAATCTTCAAATATGCCTTGGTGAGGAACCACTTGTAAATTTGAGTGACTTGAGAGAATCATTCAAGGAACAAAAGCTATCTTTATGTTTTAAAAAACATACAAAACCCAAGTTTCTGAGCAAGGATAGAGTGAGAAGATTTGTGTAACACCCTAGGTGTTAGGCTTGCCTTTTGCACTTGCGTTGCATGAGCATAAGCATCATTCATTCATATATGAGCATAAACATATGAAACATTCATATGAAACATATGAAGCATACCCTTTGTTATTCTATGTTGCAACGTGTGTATGCTTTATGGTCATGCTTGTTAATGCAAGTGGTTGATGTTGATCACTAAAATACCTTAGACACACTTAGAATGGTACATGGAACAAGTTTGGTATTCATGACATGGACCAAAATAGCCCCCAAGTCATAGTTATTCTAGAAACTCTAATTTTTGTGATCCTACTTTGACCAAAGTTGAACTATAGCATAGATTCTTTGCATGGCAGAGCACACTTAAGCAAAGTTGTAGTACTTGACTAGAGTAACAACATTCATTTTTGGGCCAAGACCTAATTCAGTGCCTAACATAGTCCAAAACACCTCCAAAGTAGCATAGAAACATTATTTTTGGACTTGGAGAAATTGCTATCCTAAAGCCATTTATAGTTTCAATGTGCCTCACATGGGAGCATTGTCACTAGCTAACCATTGAGAATTAGATGATGGTTCCTAAATCAAAGTTGGAGATCTCACATAGCTCTACAACTTTCACTAATACACTTTTTGCTAATTATGAACGGTTAGGGAGTTATGGAGGTGCAAAGTTGGCTCATCAAATGGCCTGAACTGGCCCTTCACCACACGCATCATGGCCGACCAGCGTAGGCCATGCGCGCCGCGTGGTGGCCGTACGTCGGTGTTGGCCCGGCTGGTCAGGCCAAATGGGAGTGAAGAGGGAGGCAACGTCGCTGCTCCCTCCATTCTCGCTCTCTCTCCCTCGCTCTGCTTCTCTATCGCTTGCGCACGTAGAGCAAGCAGTAGTGCCATCGCCGCATGCCTCCACCATGCTCGCACGCCACCACTATAGCCCTGTCATTCAATCTATCATGCGCATAGCTCCATCGTGACATGCTCTACTTCCCTGACCCGCCATTGTAGCCGCTCGAGCCCAAGTGAGGCCACATTCCGAGTCACCGTCACCGCCGTGGCCACAGTGCGCCACCGAGCATGAGCTCGCCCATGGCCAATGACAACCCGTGCACCTTTGCTCTCTCTCTCCCTCATATGGTCTTTGTTGTAGGTCCTAGAAGCTAGAGCCATCATCCATTTAACCACTACCATCACCACCGCACAGGAACGTGCAACCGCACCACGCGCGCCTGCCATGGTCGCGAACTCAAGCTCGCCACAGCCAGAAGTCCCTAGGTCTTGCCATCCCCTGCTCGAAGGTGTTTATATGTAGCCATGAATGCTAGCTCCTACTACAATGATGGAGACCCACCTCTCGCCGCTGGTTCGCTAGAATGGCAAGCACCACCGCCATGCCGCCATGCACGCGGTCAGGCTTCCCCACTGCTCCACCATGGCCTAGACCTAACCCAAGAGCTCTGCTAGAGTCCATAGAAGCTGTAGCCATGCTTACCTAACCATGTCATCACTGGAGATGGCTGACGTGCCACCATACGACCACCGTCATCCACCATGCTCGTCGATGAGCTTGCTCCAGTGAGCTGCCGACCCAACCTAGGGTACCCTTGGGTGCGGGTTAACGAGAGGAACATGATGGTGCCCAGGGTTTCACCGGAGACCTCGCCGACGGTGAGCTATCACCAGTCAACCTCTGTCTACTGCCTCTGTTTCACTAATGAGCGGGCCCCGTTCACCGCGGGCCTCATCTGTCAGTCTCTGTGTTCTTTGATTTTCTTATTTTTTTCAAAGATTTGAATACATGTTTCAAAAATTTATATCTAGAGCTAGGAGTGTCCAAATGGAGCGAACCAAATTTTGTTGAATTCATCATGAAGTGTATTATTTCATAAAAATATGAAACTTACTGTTTGGGATGTTTTCTAGGAAAATGAAATTGAGTAAAATAAGTGCTTTTAAATTATTTTCAATTTGTAAAATGCATAACTTAAGCTAGGAAAGTGATAAATTTGTGATTCCAATTTTGCTGGTCTTGTGTTGACATGCTCTAGCTAATAAAAATACTAAACCTATAGCAAGCATGCTTGGAATATGGTCTTCCTATTTAATTTTAAATAATTGCTAGTTTCTAGTGAAAATAAATTGGGTAAAAATACAAAACTAATGATCATGCAAATTTTTACATAGTGTTATGGGGCTAGGATGAAAGTAAGAAAAATATGAAATCTAATGTTAGACACTTTTCACTAGGCTAAACTATTTTTGCTAAAATAAGCTAATGCAACTTGTCATTTTTAGAGATGGATATACTTATCCAAATGGCATGAAATTTGTATAGTAGACTTTTGGAGTCATATGTAGACTACTGTAATTTTCTCAGAATTTACTGTCCAATTTAGATATATGTTCCTTATTTCACCTTAGTGTCTAAATAAATTAATAAAGGCATTTAAATAATTTATTTGGGCTTGACCATTATGTTTTCTAAAGTGTATATGATGTCTATGAACTTTTGGTACCATTGGTTGCGCCCAAATTTGATTGCTTATATGCAGTGAAATATTAATTGCTCTATAATTCAATTTTAGTGACTATTTTGGATTATTTTGGTTGTTAAGTAAATTGCATGGGTAAAATGATGTTTGCGGTGAATCTTGTCAATAACAAAGTTGTAGGTCACTTACTTATCTTTCTTGTGTCAAATTTTCAAGGAAATAGGCTAAATGGTTTTAGAGTTATAGCTATTAGAAGTTGGTCATCAGAAGTACTTATTCTCTAGAATTTCTAGATAGATTTAGGAAATTGCTTTGTTTGAGCTTGATAGCCGTTGAATCATCTTAAGATGACTATAAGAAAGTTGTAGGCAGTTTTATAAGATTTCTAGAAAGTCCAAGATCATAGTATTTGATTAAGTAGAACTCTAGATATGGCTAGAATAAGTAGCTGTTGTTTACAACAGGAGATGACTAAGTCAATTGTAATTGTTTGTCTTATGTGATGCTTGTGTAGATGCTTAGGATAATTGAGATTAGTTGTTTGCTGTAGGTTCTAAGCCTCTTACTAATGATGAACAACTTTACCTTATGTTACTAGAACTTTGTGTGTGTATGTTTCTTGTACTATAGAAGAGATATGCATCTACTCAGTAAAGATCAACTTGAAGAAAGTTAGACATCTACTTGGTCAACGAACATTAAACTTATCATGCATCTTGTGGATAACCATGCTCATGCGTATACAATTTATCATATCACATCATCTCTTATGCATTCACGATACTCATTTGTACATATGCATGTAGTAGGTTCCCCAGAAGGAGTGACTCTACTCAAGTTCGAACCCAAGCATCAGGAGGAGCAATAGGCAGCCCAGGAGCAGGAGGTTCAGGTGGAAGGAGGAGTCAACATGGAAGATCTTCCTGAGTGTCCTAACCACCAACCTTCCTCATTCTTGAAAGGCAAGCCCTAGAGCATTATAAGCCTCCAATGTTTTTACAAAGATCACTTGCATCCTTTATGTTTGATATATTAGGTTATAGGAGTTGATTGGAAACACTTGCTACATATATTTTTCTTGTTGGCCGGATAAGTCGTTCCGACCGCGAAGCCAAGTTGCTCAACTCAGGTCGAGACCCATTAAGTGAAAGTGTGCACACTAGAGGCAGTAAGGATGTGCGGGGAGCCAGTGGCGTGAGTCCAAGGGTAGGTCAGGCCTAAACTTCCTAGCAGACTAGTAGTATCCCTAAGGGTGTGGCGTTGATCAGACCCGTGACTGTACCTGAATTGTACCAAAGGTGACTCAATGTGACCCCGATGGGGGAAGTATGGGTTTGTGTTAGGAATAACTCCTCAGCTGGTTGGAATCGATTTGAGTTGTTGTCTCTCCTAGATAGTGAGAACTTGACTGAGCAGCGACAACGTAGTGCTAATTGATGGAACTTGATGGTTATGATGATGCTCAAATTAATACACCGGATATGATTACTAATGCTTGATTAGTTTAATCATGTGATTGCTCTAGTACAGGTGCTAATCTAGAGATGCTTAATTGAATTGGTATTCAATTTGCTGTTAAAGATATTAAATCTCCAAGTTATGTTACTTAAGCTTTTATGCAAAATGTTGTCAAGCTAACTCCACCAATAAAGCCTTGCATACTCCTTGGTGTCATATTATTTTTGGTTTATGATGGGTAAGTGTAACAACCCAAAAATCCACATACCAAAAATCACAACTACAAAATTTTTGTTTAAGCCCTATGTGATGTTGAGTGACACATGTAGAAGCCAAACCCTAGTTTTGGATTGGATGTGACCCAACTAGGTTAAAATCATGAGCATAGTTTGGTTTTATGCCACATGTGTAATTAAATTCCTAAATAAATAAATCATGCATGCATCCTTAATCCCACTTGTGATTTGGATTCTCTTGCCTTATGTGATGTTTAACTTACTTAATATTTATGATAAACCATAAATAATGAATTATTTGTTGGAAGAATAAAACACCCCTATATAAAAACTTCAACTATTTTTGTATAACAAAAATAGCCAATAATCCCTAATATATGGGATGTGTTTTGACCACCAATTGAAACACCTTGTGGGATCCACAACATGACTCAAAGCTCAAGTTTAAACTCTAACTAAATTTGAATCAAAGCAAAAGAAAGAAAAGAGAAACAAACAGAAAAAGAAAAGGAAAAGGAAGGAGGCCTCGTAGCCCAGCCTGTTTGGCCTAACTCGCGCCCGCCTTTCACCCCGCGCACGCGCTGCAGCCCACCAAGCCGGTCCACGAAGGCAGCCCAGTAGGATGCCCACGCTAGCATGCCCTTCACCCGACCATAGCTGCTGCCAAGCGGGACGCAGGTGTCACACCCACCTCGGTCCCCCCTGCTTTCCAAGACCACAGGGCAGAGATGGGAGCGAGAGCTCCACGCAACCCGCCTCGGCCACACGATCACGCCACCAACTGATTGGACGTGCTCGAGGATGCTAGCCAGACTGACCAAGTCTGACAGGGCCACGCCCGCGGCGTGACCCTACCCCCCCCCTCACGTGCACCCCACCCATCACCGCCGTGGCCCCGTCCTGCATTTCCTTGGCCACGACGCATCCTCTACACACCCTCACTGCTCGGCGGAGCCCACTTGCAGGTGATAACGACAGTAGGAGCAACCTTGGCCACTTGATCACGCCAAGCCATGATCGCCATCTGATCCCGTCCACCATTGGTGAGCTTTGGAGCTTGGGGCTATAAAATGATGCTAGAGCACCCTAGGGTTCCTTAGCCCACTGCCACCGTTCGGTGGCCCAATTGCCCGCACCACTTCGAGAGAAGAGGGCTAAGAGGAGGACCCAGAGGAGGTAGGTGAGCTGGGAGCTCAGAGTCGTTGACCACCGGAGCTCAGAGCGCCACCCCGAGCGCCTACTCCGATGACGCGGCTTCCACCACTAGGCAACACCTCACCACTACACCACCACCTAACGCCACCAAGCACCACACGGTGAGCCTCTCACTGCTGAGACCTCCTCCTAGCCCCATGGATGCCAACGCACGCACACATGCCAAGCATGCTGCAGCGACGTCGAGCCGTCTTGGCTCGAGCACGCCAACGCAAGCCACACACGCGATGCCCTACACGCACGCACATGCCCTGCACCACCACATGCTGCGCGCAATGTCGAGTCGAATTGGCATGAGAACGCATTGCAGCATGCACGTGAGCAGGCACGGGTGTGCACACCGTAGCCACAAACACGGCCGTGGTGAAGCCACTATGGCCGCATCACCGCGGTAGAGGTGACACCACCACCTTGGCTGGCTCCTCCTCGCCATGGAACAGGCCACGCTCATGATCGAGGTAGACGAAGGCCACTAGAGGACCCCCGTTTGACCACACCATGCCGTGGCCGGAGCACCGCCACAACCGCTTCGACTCCACCGTGGCCAGGACCGCTGGGAGCGCTTGGTGCCTCCTTGTCTCGCCCGCCCTGTTCACTAGAGCCACGGGAAGCTCACGCGCCCCGCTAAGCATGCTCCCAGCCACCACATCGCCCTGCCGCCATCGTCACGCCATAGCCAAACCTCTGCCACCATGGCCAGCCCCATGGGGAACCCTACTCATCGCTTCAACCTCACCATCATGTTTGCCATAGCAGGGTGATGCTTTTGCCCACCTAAATTGAACACCAGCACCATGGGTGAGGCTCACCGAGGAGCTCACCACCGGTGGGAGCATGCTAGGGAAGAAGATAGGGGAATTTCCCCTCGCCGGCCACACGTCTGTGCACTTGGTGCACATGAACCGAACCCTGGGAAGGAGTAAGTGGACCAAGTCCTTCATAGACCGGCTCTGCAGTCTATGGACCAACGTAGGTGGGTTCACCATGAACCGTGCCTCACCTACACCCATGGACCATGGCCTGTTAGTGGCCTCGTAAGACGACGTGGCTGCACCAGCGCGCGCCACTTGGCGGGCCAAAGCCCAGCCCGTATCTAGGTCCAACCGGCCCAGTTTAGACCCAGCCTGAGCTGACCGTTGTCCGGGCCCACAAGTCAGCGACACAGAGCCGCTGGACCCACTTGTCAGCGGGTGACATCATGCTAACGACATGATGACGTCATGTAGGTCCCACCTGTCAGTGACAAACACAGCCGAGGTGACGTCATGATGATGTCACGTTGACGTCAGCAGCTCTGGACCCACCTGTCAGTACCAGAGCTAAGACAATGATGTCATGCTAACATCATACTGATGTCAGCATGCCATGTGGACCGACAGGAGCGTAACACGTGTCAGCACGATATTAATTTAGCCTTTTCCCATTTTCAAAAATGATTGAAACTTTAGAAATTCATAACTAATTCATACGAACTCAGAAAAATACAAGACCAAGACCAAAATTCATCTAAAATCAAGCTCTACACAATGAACCCATGTTTGAGTGCATTTGGCTCTTTTGAATTTTCATTGCTTTTTGTGCTATTCTATAGATGTCCCTAACGCGACTATAATGCGATCGTTTGCAGACTCAGAGGAGAACTAGATGGACAAGGACCAAGAGTACCATGAGGAGTATGGAGATGACTACACTGAAGGTGCCACATCCCACCCAATCTCATAGCACCTATTACGCATGGCTAATATAGAGCTGCTATTGCTTTATTTATTGTTATAATCACACTATGATAGGACTTGCATGGTAGTATGCTTTCTTGATGGCCTTTACCTTGATGCAACCTTACCCCTACTCACCCTACTATTAGGCTAAGTCACACGCTTGCTGCTATATTTCACTGCTTATTATTTCTACTATGCTTATATATACCATATTGATGCGTGGTGGAAACTGGAGTTATCTAGACTATGGGGAGAGTGTTGCGTGTGTGACTTGGGTGTGTGGAGGGTAAGGGTTGTGTCAACCAAGTTGGAGTATACAACGAGCCTGGGGCAAGTCTTGCTAAGAGGTGCTACCTGGGCACCCCTGGAATGGATACCTATGGTGGGTAATTGGTGATATGAGGTGGCCCTAGGTGTGAACCTATGATGGGAGGAGCCCGGGGTGGAGGTGCTATGGTGGCATGGTAAAACCCTGATGAAGACATTCTAGCTTGGTCATCTCTAAGGACCTACTAGTACTCAGACTCACCAGGAAGCCTTACGTACCACTTGCCCTATATGGTGCGGGACGGCCAGACTACTTGGTAGGATATTGCCACTACTGCTAGGTTGATAGCGGACAGTGCAAGGAGGTATGAGGCGCAGAGGATTTCCCCACACCCTTCCAAGACTTCATGGAGACCTTGTGGACTCGGCTCAGGACTCACAGTTTCAGCCACCCTAGACTAGACTTGGGGTGTACCAGGGCTGAATGGTAAAGTGGCATTATCCTAGGCTAGCAAGCGGCCGGAATCAGCCTAGTTGACGACGGTCAGCGAAGAAGGCAGATCTTGTGGTTATGTAAAACCTCTACAGAGTGTATGGTTGATCGATCGATACATATGCGGACTAGTCGGCTATGGACCTTTCCTACGTTTCGCTTAAACTAGATAGCGAGATGAGTCCTTCTCTTCCTCCCCCGTGAGAGAGTGTCGATCGTAGCCTAGGGCTACGGGCCATGAGATAGTGCCGAGAGGGAGTTGGCCTATCGACTGAGCGATGGTATGGTGATGATATGGAGATGGTGGTATATCGATCCTAGGATCGAAAACTGGCTCTAGACAAAAATGGGGTGTTATGTGTGTGGGAATGGTGTTAAAACTTGACTATACTATTATATACTTGATATGCTAATACATAGGAAACCCCAGCCTTATAGGTTCCTTTTGATTATATCCAACTTGCATCCAATTTCCACAAAGCATAGCTCATAGGGTGGGAGTGGCCAGTACAAATCGTACTGATAAACTTTGGCACACAGGTTCTGCTAAGGAGTATAGCTCTGAGGAGTTTAACGGTTGAGGGGTTCATTCCTATGCTCGAGTTTTGGTGATCTTATCTCCAAGCTATTTTGGATGAATGCTACTTTTGATTCCATCGATGTGGCGATGTAATAATTTATGTAATTCCGCACTTTATGTACTCTGATATTATCGTTGTATGGATGTGGTATTCGACTGGAATTTAGGTAATATGATCTACAACGGTCATAATACACTTCGACGTTGTGGAATTCCCTTCGTAGAAATCAGGTCACTTTAGTTTGGTATTAGAGCCATACTTGACCCTAGGATAAAACCCTCAGAAATGGATGATAGAATAGGATGTGAACAGCCCTTCTTTTGGTTATATACCGACCCTGCATTTACTTTTATGCAAGGCTTATCCATTTATTGACCTACTAACACCTGTTTCCTTAAAACATGTAGATGGCAGCGAACATCGAATGGCCACCTCTAGGACCGCTACCTCTGGACCACGCCAAGCTTACCTTCAACCTACGTGAGCTTGGGGGTTTTGCACAGAACCTCTACCGAGTTCTCATCACATTAGGAGTCCCTGACGAGCTTATCAAGGTCACCTACACCAGAAAGTCAGCTCAGGAAAGAGGAATCGAAGGACCGGTTGTCACCTTAGTCGAGTTCCTAGCTAGCACTACCTTACTTTTTGTCCTAGCTTTCACCGAGTCGACTATAGAGGACATAGTTGAGGAGGGACTGTGAGCTATCACACACAAGGCACTTCGCAGAGTAATGAGGGACCACTATGAGCACCTAAAGACGACAGAGTTCCATCTACTTCCCTAGGCCCTCGACCTCAGCCTTACCCCTAGTGAGCAGAGTTTCGTAGTCGGTAGAGTTATCTTTGCTGAGGAGGATAGATGCCTTCGTGTCTCGGCTATCCACCTACTAGAGTAGGACAGGTATGTGACCTAGCTTGAGCAGAGGAGACGTCAGGACTAGGCCCTTCTATGGGAGTACCAGGAGTGAGACTCGTAGGGAGCACAGGAGCGAGCTAGTCTGCTTGAGATAGTTGCCAAGCTACAGGATGAGCTCAACCATCGTGAAGAAGTCCACAGAGCTGAGGTCGCTGACTTATAGGACAAAGCTGCTGACCTAGGCAACAGGAACTGCTACCTCGACAGCAAGGTCTTGGAGTTGTAGAGAGAGTTGGACAACAAGAAGGCCGAGTTCAACCGCAGAGGAGATAGAGAGAGGTCCAAGGGGATTGATATGCTAAAAATCCAATCTCAGAACAAGACCATGGCTCAGGAGCTAGAGGAGTTCAGGAAGAAGGCCGTTCGCAACCAGGGTCACCTGATCGAGGCACTCAGGTAGAACGAGTACCTACAGGACAAGTGTGAGAGGACTTGGCAGGCTTGGCAGAAGTCTGACAAGAAGTGCCTTAGGGAGATAAAGGGTATGTGGGATCAGCTACCCAAGGAGATTCACAGTAAGATGAAGCCTAGGATAGAGGAGTTTGAGTTAGCCCCGACTCGCCTCAACCTAGACGCCTGCCCTACCCTACCTAGAGCCAAGCCTACTAAGGAGCTCGCCGAGGCCTTGAAGTATGTGGCCCGACTTCACAAGTCTGACGAGGAGATCGAGATCAAAAACAGTCGTATTCCAGTTGTGGTGTATGAGTTAGAGTAGATGACCTTGCATGATCATGAGTCATGTCAGTGGCTTCCATAAGTTGTACCCCATGATGTACCCCTTATAAGATGTAATATGAGACATTGTGCGTAGTACGATTCTCATGAGTCTCCAAGTGTAGCAACTGGAGATGATGCTATGTAATAAAACCCATGTAATGAATGTTTTGGATCTTATTGCATCTTATGGATCTTATTACTTCTTTGTAATGAGTGTTGGATAGTATAAATGTTTTTCTTTAAATTGTCAAAATCATGTAATCATACTGAATTATAAGCACTTATGGCACAAACACTAAAATTCCTATGATCCGTGTTATAGATGCCGAACCACCGATCTACTTGCCTAATGAACTGTGGACGTGCGCCCACCCCCGAACCAGTCGAACCAAATGGGGGGTGTGGTGGCAACAACCGTGGCCATGGCTATGGCTGTGGATGTGGAGGGATACCCTTCAACCTGGAGAATACCCCACCACTTGTTGAGGAGAACATTCTGCCACCACCACCACCAAACCTGGCAAAGGTGATGGCGCAACAGACCCAGCTTCTTGCAGCTCTTGTAGATGGAGCAAACCGTCGCCAGGGAGGTCAGCAGAATGACTTCTAGAGGAAGCTAGAGGGATTTCTAAAGCTGAGGCCACCTACCTATGATGGCACCGACCCTGACCCACTTATAGCCGATGACTGGCTCAAGGAGGTGGAAAAGAAGCTCGACCACCTTCACTGACAATGAGTGTGTTTGAGCTACCACACACCAGCTCATAGGTGCAGCACGCACCTGGTGGGACAGTTTCAGTGATTCCCATGAGGACCCTGCCAACATCTTGTGGTGTAACACCCCGGGTGTTAGCCTCACATAACTTGACTTGCATAACATGAGCATGAGCATCAAGCATTCATAAACAAGCATTTACAATTGAAACATTGGATTGAAATGTATGAAACATTTGCTTGTTATTGCATATTTCCTTGTACATATGCAAATGACCATGAGTGTATACATGTAATTAGTTGATATGGGTCACAAAAACATATTAGCAATACTTAGGTTAGCAAATGGAACATCATTCATGAATGTCACCTTTCATGATCAAACACTTAAGATTACATGTGTTGACCTGGATAGCCTATGAGTAACTAATACATGAAATGATTGTGTGACCTCGCAATTTGCTTAAACATGTTTAGAAGAACATTATGAACAACTTTGGTATTCATGGTTAGGGGCAATTTGGTCACTAAGCTCTAGTTTGAATGTATACCATTATTTGAATGTAGCATGTTTGACCAAGCTTGAACTAGGTGCTAGAGACTATGCATGTATGTGGTCACTAAGGCAAAGTTGTAGTATTTGATATGGGGAACAACTTTTATTTTTGGGTCAAGAACTAATAAGGTGCATAGCTTAGTCTTTTGGGGCTCACAAAAATGAATAAATCACTGAGTTCAACACTTAGCAAATCTGGTTAAGTCTGGTACCCTGACAGTGCTGACAGGCGTCACTTTGAGTTGAAATAACTCGAGTTTGGTTGAGAGTTAGGGCGTGAGTTCTAAATAAGAATTGGAGCTGGTACATTGAGATACAAATTTGGTTTAGACTGTGTGCGCTAATACTCCACGGATTAGAAGTTTGATCTTCGTTAAAACTCGCTGTCAGGCGGCCATCGCATTTTCTGATTGAACTGAACTGGCCGGTTTAGTGGCCGACCGGCTTAGAGCCGAGCCGCCGCATGGAGGAGGACAGTGGCCACGCGTCGCCGGCGCCCTGCCCAGCGTGGCAGAGCCAGGCCAAAGCACACTACATCAAGCCCCACGCTCACCCGCACTGCCCTGCGCTTCCCATTTTGCCTTTCTGGCTTTCTCCTTTGCCTCAGCACAGTCGCCGAGCTTCCGCAGCGCCATTGCCGTCACGATGCTCTGCCGAGCCTGCCTAAGCTCACCGCTGCCCCATTCTTCAATCAGTCGCGTCCAAAGCTTCGCCTCCCTCTACTCTATCCTTCCCTCATAGCAGTGTGCACAGCCGCTCCATTGGTAAGCCATGTTTCGTCTTACGCCGCCGCGGGGATGCCTCATCAAAGTGCCACCATGGCCGCTGCCGTGGCCGTGCCTCGTCGGAACCGCTCTAGCCGTCTAGGTCGCGTAGTCATAGTCGCATAGTCTCCGTAGTCCTGTAGATTGTGTCACGTGACTTTGCCGTGGCCGGAGATGGCTGGCACACCGTAGTGCTACGCCGTCGTGCCGCCATCACCAGCGACGAGCATGCTCCACCCACCCTCCACTGCCACCACCTAGGTCGTTCGACGCGCGTTGCTCAGTAGATCATGTTGTGAAGATGTCACCGCTGGCGAACTTGCCATCGACGAGCCATGGCTGCGCAAGCTTGCTCAGCACCACCGGCTCTATTTTGGTTTCGCTGACAGGTGGACCGGCTGACCAGTGGGTCTCGGTTGTCAACGATAGTAGGAAAGAAGCCAGTTCATTCATTTTCAGTTTTGTGTGCAACTTTGGAAAATTGATAAGTTGAGCTCTGGAGATCCAAAATTTGTGAACCAAATTTTGTAGTGTTCCATAAGAAGTTTAGTATTTATGAAAAATATTATACTAGATTTTGTAGTAGAGGTTTTGGAGGATTTAAATGGAAACTGGAAATTTGTTTTTGAATGCATGCAAACTTGTTTATTTTATATCTAGAGTTCCTGTGCACCAAAAATTATGAAATTTTTGTGGTAAGCTATTCTTGACATGTATGAGCTTTGGTAAAAATTTGAGGATCAGTGTGCATATAGATTTGTAGTTATAGATTTTTCTTTTATAAATAGGTAATCCTTATATGAATTTTTATAAATTATTTATGAATCCAATATTCATGAAATTTGTTGGAGATTATCCTAGTACCATCAGGATGATAAGAAAAATAGGAAATCTATTGCTTGACACTTTTCACTAGGGTTTTCTATTTTTGCTATTGTAAGCCTTTCTGTCTTGTCATTTTTATATAGAATGTTTTGCTTGGTAAAATGGCATGAAGCTTTTACAATAGTCTTTTGGTAGCATTAGAACTGCACTGTAAATTTTTAAGAATATATGATGCACATTTGTTATATGTTTATTATTTAACCTATGTATCTAAGAAAAATAATAAAGGTATTTAAATAAATAGTTTTGGCTCTACCATTAAGTGTTCTTGAATGTTTTTGGTATGCTTGAACTGTTGGTAGGCTTTGTGTTATAAAATTTGAATACTTATATGAAGTAGAAGTATTGTTGCTTCATAATGCGAATTGGAATAGTTTCCGGATAGATTATGTAGTTTGATAAGTTGCATGATAAAAATGATGTTTTCTGTAAAAATGGTTAATAACAAAGTTGTAGATAACTTCATCATATGTCTTGTGTTAAAAATTCAGGACCATAGGTCAAACGGTTGAGGAGTTATAGCTGTTTAAAGTTAGCATTTCTGAATTGCTTGCTCTCTGGAATTTCTAGACAGCACTGATATGATTGTCTATTTTGGCTAAGATAAGTTGTGAATTAGTTTTTGTGAATTAAATAAGAGTTGTAGATAATTTTATAAGCTTTCTAGAAAGTCTAGGATCACTGCATTTGGATAATTAGAACTCCAGTTATGAGCAAAAACAAGTAGCTGCTATTTGTGAAATAGTAGATGCACTGTTGAAGTAATTAATTACATAATCAAGAAGAGATATGCACCTACTCCGTAAATGCGAAGCACTTGTTGTTACTTAAACCACATGCTGTTAAGAATATTTGCAAGAATGCATTCTTCATGTACCATCATACCATACTTGTTAACATATGCATTCGCAATATCTTATACCATATTCATGCATCTAGGATCAGAGGAAGCAATAACGTTGCTGGAATTCGACGAAGTAGAGGAAGGGGACCAGCAGGAGAATCCTCAAGCCGCAGCTCCCAAAGGCGAGGAGTAGAACCCAGAAGAGATTCCGAAGTGCCCTGACCACCGCCCCACTTCCTTTTTGAGAGGCAAGCCCCGAAGCATTTTAAGTCTCCCAGCATTTTACAAATGATTACTTAAGTATTTATGATTGATGCATTAGGTTATAAGAGTTGAATGGAACCACTTGATGCATATAAATTCCTTGTCCAGATATTACACCTTTAACCAGTATACATCCAGGATCGAATATATGCTTAGCCATGCTTAGACCGGTAGAAGTCGGGTGATGTCCTGTCACCTGCGAGATATAGGTGGATACCGGAGCATGGTTGGCTATATTTGCTATCATGGAACAGAACCATGGGGTAAAAGAAAATCGAGGCCGAGTGGAGTCTATGCATAGGATGACTCAGGTGATTCCGTCTGTGCTGATTAAGGACCGTACCATTGTTGGCGCTTCTAACAAGATTGAACGCATGCCTATCACTTAGCTGGCCGGATAACTCGTTCAGACCGCAAAGCCGAGTAGCTCAACTCAGGCCAGGCCCTATTCTATTGTGCGCTCCTTGTGGGGGGCGATCAGACTGAGACCAAGGGCAGGCTAGGCCTGAACGTCCTGGCATCTGGTGTCCCAGATTGTGCGGCACGGTACGGACCCGCGAAATGTGTACCTGAGTTGTACCAAAGGTGACCTAAGGCTGCCTTCGCGCGGTATGCCTGGGTTTGTGTTAGGAATAAATTCCCAGCTGGTTGAAAATTGATTCAAATCACCGTCTCTCTCGGATAGTGAGAAACTTGGCTAGTCCCAACATCGTAGTAACTGTGTTATGGAACATGATGGTTTGAATGAATCTAGAATTACAATACCTGCTATGGTTACTATTGTATGCTTTTAAATTGATATACCACATGTTTGGCATAGGATAGTTGCTAATCTAGAGATGGATAGTTATAATTAACTTTATAAAGGAATCATAATTGTATAACTGAGTTAATCGCTTTTATGCAAAACGTTGTCGAGCTATCTCCACTTATACAGCCTTGCATAATCCTTGGAGTCATTTTATTTCTGGTTTATGACGGGTAAGTCTAGCTGAGTACCTTCTCGTACTTAGGGTTTTATTTCCCATTGTTGCAGAAGGCACTGTGTATCATGGTTATTGCAAGAGTTGCTTCTATCCCGCTGTGGATGAGGAGTAAGCCTTGGGCAGGTTTCTTTATTAAATCCCTATCCTTGCTTTTGTGGACTGTGATCCTACTTGGCACTATACTAAACTATGTTGGCAACTTTACTTTCAAACTTAATTTGCTTCTACTTTTATCTATCAAACTCGGTTTGTAATAACTTGCTTTCATACTCTGATGATGAAAATGTATCTGTGAACTTTATGTAATATGTGATATGTATGTTGAATCATGTACGATCTTGGTTGTTGTAAATCATTTATCGAGACCAGTCGTGGTACTCGATGGACTACCGGGTTTATATGGGTTCAAGTATGACAGTACGACCGCTTGCGGGCTGCCATTGTACCTGTACTCTTATAAATTGGTTGGTTCTACGACAGCTGGCATCAGAGCAAGATTCAACATTAATTGTCACATGTGTATTTAAAACAAAAGTTTTGTTTTCCAAAAACCCTTCTCTAGCAACTAATAGCTATATAAATAGGTATTTGAAATCTAAAGTGTGCCAATGATCACTTTCCTTATGCCCAAATTAAGGACTATTAGGTGGCTATTTAAGTACTAACATGGGGGTTTTTACTTCGTCGTCCATACGTCGTGCTATTGTATGGATGCCATTCACTTGAATGGTAATGTATGGATCAAATGCCTCTACGCCAAGGTAAGATGATGAGTGGTATGACCACAAGATGTGAGCGTACGGTCGGGGAGAGTTAGCTTTGGTACGGCTATGTATGCATGCTTGCATGTGTATATGGTACGTATTTAATTGTGGGTTTAAATTATTATCGGGTAGCTTGATACAGAAGTATATGTAGGGGTATACATATATGGAAGTATTTAAATTACATTATGCATATTTCATTATGGGTTTGGGCTGAAATGAAATTTTTATGCAGGTACACTAACAACGAAATGTGTAGCTCGACTAGTTACGCTATATATGAGAGAACGTGTGTATGCCACCGTGTCTACCGTTAGAAACAAATTTTTTCCTAAGTTTGTGAGGACGTACGGAACGAGCATGCATCATGATAATTATCATTCACATAATTGCATTGTTCCTCCCCTTATAAATTTCTTACTCGGTTATGTAACTCTTATCCATTATGGCCTTGTCTCACAAAGTGTACATGTTGATGGTACAAATGGCAGCACCCGTCGGAAGTGAGAATTTCCTGATGGTTTTCGGAACACCTACCCTCTTGTGGAGAGTTCTGCACTTTGCGGGGTACCATGAACTGCCCCTTTATCATTGGATTGAAGAGTACTTGGAAGGATAGCTATGGTACGAGGTGTGGCTCACTATACTAGCCCACACACAACCACCCTTCTGGTAGGAGTGGAAGGCAGAATCAGAAGGGAAGACTCCTTGGGAGGCTACCCAAGTTGTGGCCTTTGAGGTTTTGAGGCAAATATGCCAACAGCATGGGGATGCACTCACTGGTAGTGCAGCGAGTATGTTTCCTTGGGTGGATCCATCCACCATAAATTGGGAACAACGTAGCCAAAATGCTTTGATCAGAGATCGGGATGAGCGAGCAGATAGCTCTAGTCCCTCCATGAGTGCAATGTTTGCGGTGATGAAGATGTTTTGTGCACGCCAGGACACTAGGGATTTCTGGCAGGAATCATACACCACCTGTATGGACAAACTCATGAGAGCTAAAGCCACGCAAAACAAGCTCAAGAAGTGTGTGCGCAAGCAAAAGAAAGCCGCAAGTAAAGCCCGATGGGAATCTGACCAAGCCTATGCAGCTTTGGGCACTCTTCATGCCCAAATGGAGCAAGTGGATCAACAGAGGGCAGCAGCTCAAGAAGCTAGAGCCAATGATCAAGCAGTACTTGTAGGACTATGGGAGCAGTTGGAGACCGCTCGTGCGGAGGTGTCCACAGCTAGACGTCAGCGTAATGCAGTAGAAAACCGTGTCGCTAACATAAGGATAGAGCGAGATAGGCACCGTGACATGAGCAACGCCCATGATCATGCTGAAAGGGGCCTACATCAGCAGCTTGCACAGGCTCAACTTCAAGTAATGAACCTTTAGTATGAAGTGCACTATCTGAACAACCAGCTGAACCCTATCATTGATGGGGAAGAGGATGGTCCAAATATGGAAGAAGATGATGATGAGGATGATGAAGAGGAAGAGGTGGAGCCTGAGGAAGGAGATGAGCCTATCTCTGACCTCGATAGTGATCATGATGAGGATTAGATTGCTTAGTGCTTAGTGGAAGTACTTAATGTATCATCATTGGTTATATAATGAACTTGTAGTTTGAGTTTGGTGTTGGTGATTTGAACTATCATGTAATATTGTTATTTGCATGACTATCGCACGTTCGGTTAAAACGCAAATTCTAGTTGATCTATCTGAGCTCATGATTTGGATATTAACGTGCTATGAGTCCGATAAGCGGTCAAATTGGTGGGGTCATGTTGCAAGAATGGATTATTATGCCTCTATTTTTATTGTATGAATTTGAGATTTGTCTCCAGTAATTTTAGTTTGGCATGACTATAATTCATCTGCAATCTTGTGGCATCAACCAATAATCGCTTATTGTTGAAACTTCGCAGATGACGCGCACCTGTGCAGGAGCTAGTAGCAGCCATGATGGCAATGGTGATGACTTACCACCACCACCACCGCCGTCCGCTCAGGAGTTCTTTGCCTAGTTCTTGGGGAGCCAAAGGACAATGGAAGAAGCTCTATGCCTCATTGCGCAGAACACCGCTCGTGGCCACCCACATCAACAAGGGGCCGAGCTAAATCAGCACAGTATATTCAAGGAATTTCTGGATACGAAGCCTCCTATCTTCAAGGTGGCTGAGGAACCACTATAGGCTGACGAGTGGCTCAACACCATTGAGCAGAAGTTTCGTCTGCTAAGGGTCACCGAGCATCTAAAAGCTGAGTATGCTTCTCATCAGCTGCAAGGACCAGCAGGGATCTGGTGGACACATTTCTTGTCATCTCTACCTGCTAATACGCGAGTGACATGGGAGCAGTTCAAGCTGGCTTTTAGGGGACATCACATTCCCCCGGGCCTAATGCGCATGAAAGCGGCTGAATTTATGAGGCTCACTCAAGGAACGAAGACCCTCATATAATATATGCATGCATTCAACAACCTATCTAGATATGCTCCTGGTTTTGTGGATACTGAGGAGAAGAAGATAGAGAGCTTCAAGCGGGGTCTGGATACCAAACTGATGAAGACCATGGCCAATTCTAGGTGCGCCACATACAACGAGTTTATTAGTGATGCTTTGACCCAAGAAAACCACAATAACATGCATGCGGTTGCTAAGGGTCGCAAGAGAGCATATGAGGCAGGTGCCTCTGGATCTTCATAGTCAAGAGCACCTATCATAGCTAGGCCACAATTCCGCCCACCTACACCCAAGTTTAGGCCTCCACCACCTAAAGCTCAGAATAGCAGGCCACAAAAACCATTCCATAAGGCATTCACTATTGTCTTACCAAAAGGAACTGGCAGTCAGGGGAGCTCCACAGGACCTAGGAATAATCAGCCATGTTTCAACTACAATCAAGTGGGTCATTGGGCCAAGGAATGCCCCTACCCCAAGAAGAATGGCAACCCAAATTAGAACAATCTGAGGTAGGCGAATGCAAGGGCACGTCTGGGATACGTGCATTATACCGCTGTTGAGGAAGTGCCCACTGGAGAAGTTGTCACAGCTGGTATGTTTCTCATCAACAAGCATCCTGCTGTTGTTTTATTTGATTCGGGAGCTTCTCATTCATTTATGAGTCAAGCATTTGCATCTAGACATGATCAAGAAATAATTGAAGTAAGCAAAGGGGGTTATAATATAAGTTCAAGCAGGGGCAACTATTGCTACAAATAAGATAGTCAAAAATATGCTCATCTCTATACAAGGGAGGGAGTATACAACTAATTTGATAATATTACTTGGGTTATCGATAAGTGTAATCTTAGGCATGAATTGGATGAAGGATCATGGTGTTCTCATTGACACCAGCACCCTGTACTATTATGTTGAGAGAACCCACGGGAGGGAATGCTTTTCTAGTACCACTCTCCCGTAAATTTTGAACTCCAACATTTAGCTTATGCTATCCAAACCACCACACTTTGTGATATCCTAGTGGTTTGTGAGTTTTTAGATGTATTTCCAGAGGAATTACCAAGGTTTACCACCTAATAGGGAGGTGGAATTTAAGATTGAGTTAGTGCCTAGGTACGGCACCCATATCAAGAAGGCCCTATAGAATGCCACCCAATGAGTTAGCAGAACTTAAGGTTCAATTACAAGATCTATTAGGACAAGGGTCTTATCCAACCTAGCTCTTCTCCATGAGGATGTCCAGCATTGTTTGTGAAAAAGGACAAGTCACTGAGAATGTGTGTAGATTATAGACCACTCAATGTTGTGACCATCAAGAACAAATACCCATTGCCCCACATCGACATCTTGTTCGATCAGCTAGCGAAGGCAAAGGTATTCTCCAAAATTGACTTGAGGTCAGGCTACCATAAGATAAAGATTAGACCAGAGGACATACCTAAAACTGCTTTCTCTACTAGGTATGGCTTATATGAGTATTTGGTTATGTCTTTCGGACTAACAAATGCTCCAGCCTACTTCATGTACCTGATGAACTCGGTATTCATGCCCAAGCTCGACAAGTTCATGGTCAGTGTTTATCGATGATATATTGATTTATTTAGAAAATGAGTCAGATCATGAAGGGCATCTGAGGATTGTTTTATCCAGACCTGAGGGAGCATAAGCTATATGCGAAATTTAGCAAGTGTGAATTTTGGTTGAGCAAAGTACCTTTCCTAGGTCACATCTTATCAAGGGATGGAATCTCAGTAGACCCATCAAAAGTACAAGAGGTCATGGATTGGAAAGCCTCGAACTTCTATTCATGAAGTTCAGGAGTTTTCTAGGGTTAGCAGGATATTATCGTCATGTTTATTCTAGATTTCTCAAAGATAGCTAAGCCCATGATAGACTACATTCAAAAAGATGAGAAGTACAAATGGACACCAGAATGTGAAGCAGCTTTTCACACCCTCAGAACTCTGTTAACTACTAGCACCTGTGCTAGCACAACCAGACATCGAAAAGCCTTTTGATGTATTTTGTGATGCATCGGGAATAGGTTTGGGGGTGTGCTTATGCAAGACGGAAGAGTTATTGCATATGCTTCTCAGCAATTGAGGAAACATGAAGTCAACTACCCTACACATGATTTAGAACTTGTAGCAATTGTTCATGCATTAAAGATATGGAGACTATTATTTGTTGGGCAATGTATGTCATATATATACTGACCACAAAAGTCTCAAGTATATCTATACCCAACCAGAGCTGAACATGAGACAACGAAGATGGTTAGAGCTAATTAAGGACTACAATTTAGAAGTGCACTACCATCTAGGAAAAGCTAATGTAGTAGCAGATGCACTTAGTCGAAAGTCTCATTGCAACACTATGGAAGCATTATTGGAAGATGGATTCAACTTGTTACACCCTGCTGTACTACACAATATCACGATTAGTTGTTAACTTGAGAGCAAAATCATAGAGCTACAGTAGACAGATGTATGAATAAGTCACATTAAGAGAAAAATGCAAGAGCAAGAGACCAAGCATTTTAGATTGGACAAAAGAGGTGTGTTATGGTTTGAGGACCGACTTGTGGTACCAAAAGACCTATGAGCTTAGGAACCAAATTTTAGATGAAGCTCACTCGTCCAAATTGTCTATTCATCCGGGTAGTAGTAAGATGTACCAAGATTTGAAAACCCATTTTTGGTGGACTAAGATGAAGAAAGAGATTGCAAGCCTATGTCGCTAGGTGTGATAACTGCAGTAGAGTAAAAGCTGTTCATATGAAATCTACCGGATTACTTCAGCCATTGCCTATTTCAGGTTGGAAATGGGAGGAAATCAGTATGAACTTTATCATCGGCCTTCCAATGACACCACAAGGTCACTGATTCAATATGGGTTATTGTCGATCATCTCACCAAGTCAGCACATTTTATACCAGTGAACACAAGGTATATAGTTGGGAAGTACGCCGAGATGTATGTTTTGGAAATCGATGAGACTACATGGAGTGCCCAGGACCATAATCTCAGATAGAGGACCACAGTTCATAGCTCATTTTTGGGAGCACTTAAACTAGGCTTTGGGAACCAAGCTAATCAGAAGTTTGGCATACCATCCACTAAACTTCAGGATAGATGGAGCGAGTGAACCAAAATCCTAGAAGATTTGCTTAGAGCTTGTGTTATATCTTCAGAAGGTTCATGGGAGAAATGGTTACCTTTAGCTGAGTTCTCCTATAACAACAGTTATCAAGCGAGTATCAAGATGGCTCCATTTGAAGCCTTGTATGGCCGAAAAATGTAGAACTCCAGTTGAATTGGATTGAGCCCGGTGAAAGGAGATACTTTGGTATTGACTTTGTCAATGAAGCTGAAGAGCAAGTACATGTGATCCAATAGCATATGAAGGCAGCTCAATCAAGACAAAAGAGTTATGCTGATAGAAGAAGGAGACCACTAATTTTTGAAGTGGGTGACTATGTATACTTAAAAGTATCACCCATGAAAGGGGTGAAGAGATTTGGAATGAAGAAGAAGCTTTCACCTAGATATGTAGGGCCATACAAGATTCTGGAATGAAAGGGAAATCTTGCTTATAAGTTACAACTTCCACCTAAGATGAGTGCAATATTTGATGTCTTCCATGTTTCTCAGTTATAAGAAATGTCTTCGAGTACCTGAAAGAAGCTATTGCACCCACCAACATGCAGCTTCAATTGGATTTGACCTATGAAGAAAAGCCAATTCGAGTATTAGAGGAGATGGAAAGAGTAACACGGAGTAATATTATTAAGTTCTATAAGGTGGTGTGGAACAATCATAGTGAACAAGATGCTATGTGGGAAAGAGAAGATTATTTATGAGAAGTTTATCTCGCCTTTTTCCAAGAATGGTAGGTCTTGCAAATCTTGGGACGAGATTTTTATAAGGGGGAGGGGTTGTAACACCCCGGGTGTTAGCCTCGCATAACTTGACTTGCATAACATGAGCATGAGCATCAAGCATTCATAAACAAGCATTTACAATTGAAACATTGGATTGAAACATATGCAACATTTGCTTGTTATTGCATGTTTCCTTGTACATATGCAAATGACCATGAGTGTATACATGTAATTAGTTGATATGGGTCACAAAAACATATTAGCAATACTTAGGTTAGCAAATGGAACATCGTTCATGAATGTCACCTTTCATGATCAAACACTTAAGTAAGATTACATGTGTTGACCTAGATAGCCTATGAGTAACTAATACATGAAATGATTGTGTGACCTTGCAATTTGCTTAAACATGTTTAGAAGAACATTATGAACAACTTTGGTATTCATGGTTAGGGGCAATTTGGTCACTAAGATCTAGTTTGAATGTGTACCATTATTTGAATGTAGCATGTTTGACCAAGTTTGAACTAGGTGCTAGAGACTATGCATGTATGTGGTCACTCAGGCAAAGTTGTAGTATTTGATATGGGGAACAACTTTTATTTTGGGTCAAGAACTAATAAGGTGCATAGCTTAGTCTTTTGGGGCTCACAAAAATGAATAAATCACTGAGTTCAACACTTAGCAAATCTGGTTAAGTCTGGTACCCTGACAGTGCTGACAGGTGTCACTTTGAGATGAAATAACTCGAGTTTGGTTGAGAGTTAGGGTGTGAGTTCTAAACAAGAATTGGAGCTGGTACATTGAGATACAAATTTGGTTTAGACTGTGTGCACTAATACTCCATGGATTAGAAGTTTGATATTCATTAAAACTCGCTGTCAGCGGCCATCGCGTTTTTTGATTGAACTGAACTGGCCAGTTCAGTGGCCGACCAGCTCAGAGCCGAGCCACCACGTGGAGGAGGATAGTGGCCGCGCGTCACCGGTGCCCTGCCCAGCGCGGCAGAGCTAGGCCGAAGCACACTACATCAAGCCCCGCGCTTGCCCACACTGCCCTGCGCTTCGCATTTTGCCTTTCTGGCTTTCTCCTTCACCTCAGCGTAGCCACCAAGCTTCCATAGTGCCATTGCTGTCATGATGCTCCACCAAGCCCGCCTGAGCTCACCGCCGCCCCATTCTTCAATCAGTCGTGCCCAAAGCTTCGCCTCCCTCTACTCTATCCTTCCCTCACAACAGTGTCCATGGCCGCTCCATTGGTAAGCCATGTTTCATCTTGCGCCACCACAGGGATGCCTCACTGGAGTGCCACCATGGCCGCTGCCGTGGCCGTGCCTCGTTGGAACAGCTCCAGCCATCTAGGTCGCGTAGTCACAGTCACAGAGTCTCCGTAGTCCTATAGATCGCGTCACATGACTTCGTCGTGGCCAGAGATGGTTGGCACACCGCTGTGCTGCGCCGTCGTTCAACGCGCGCTGCTTAGTAGATCGTGTTGTGAAGATGTCACCGTCGACGAGCCGTGGCTGCGCAAGCTTGCTCAGCGTCGCCGGCTCTATTTTGGTTTCACTGACAGGTGGACCGGCTGACCAGTGGGTCCCGGTTGTCAGCGATAGTAGGAAAGAAGCCAGTTCATTCATTTTTAGTTTTGTGTGCAACTTTGGAAAATTGATAAGTTGAGTTCTGGAGATCCAAAATTTGTGAACCAAAATTTGTAGTGTTCCTTAAGAAGTTTAGTATTTATGAAAAATATTATACTAGATTTTGTAGTAGAGTTTTTGGAGGATTTAAATGGGAACTTGAAATGTGTTTTTGAATGCATGCAAACTTGTTTATTTTATATCTAGAGTTCGTGTGCACCAAAAATTATGATATTTTTGTGGTAAGCTATTCTTGACATGTATGAGCCCTGGTAAAGATTTGAGTATCAGTGCATGTATAGATTTGTAGTTATAGATTTTTCTTTTATAAATAGGTAATCCTTGTATGAATTTTTATAAATTATTTATGAATCTAATATTCATGAAATTTGTTGGAGGTTATCCTAGTACCATTAGGATGATAAGAAAAATAGGAAATCTGTTGCTTGACACTTTTCACTAGGGTTTTCTATTTTTGCTATTGTAAGCCTTTCTATCTTGTCATTTTTATATAGAATGTTTTACTTGGTAAAATGGCATGAAACTTTTACAGTAGTTTTTTGGAAGCATTAGAAATACACTGTAAATTTTTAAGAATTTATGATGCACATTTGGTATATGTTTATTATTTAACCTATGTATCTAAGAAAAATAATAAAGGCATTTAAATAAATAGTTTTGGCTCTACCATTAAGTGTTCTTGAATGTTTTTGGTATGCTTGAACTGTTGGTAGGCTTTGTGTTATAAAATTTGAATACTTATATGAAGTAGAAGTATTGTTGCTTCATAATGCGAATTGGAATAGTTTCCGGATAGATTCTGTAGTTTGATAAGTTGCATGATAAAATGATGTTTGCTGTAAAAATGGTTAATAACAAAGTTGTAGATAACTTCATCATATGTCTTGTGTTAAAAATTCAGGACCATAGGTCAAACGGTTGAGGAGTTATAGCTGTTTAAAGTTAGCATTTCTGAATTGCTTGCTCTCTGGAATTTCTAGGACAGCACTGATATGATTGTCTATTTTGGCTAAGATAAGTTGTGAATTAGTTTTTGTGAATTAAATAATAGTTGTAGATAATTTTATAATTTTCTAGAAAGTCTAGGATCACTGCATTTGGATAATTAGAACTCCAGTTATGAGTAAAACAAGCTTGGATAGAAAGCTCATGAGTACCAGGTGACCTATTACAACACATAATATCTCCACCCATTATCATCCGACTGATAACTTGCCCAACATTAAGTGTTGTGTAACTTTATGATCCAACGAGGATGACACAAGTTGCTCACTAGATGACTGATGTCATTATAGGGACAGTCAAATAGAGTCACTTATCTACCACCTCTTGTAGTCTGCTATTATTTATGTCAGTCATCTGTTCTTCCAGGTTATCCTTTCTACAACTTCAGAAGGAAACTCTACTATTTTTGGTCCGATATATGGATCTTCTGATAGGATTTGGAGAGATTACCAAGGAAAATATCACAAGGAGACAACTCATCGGTGTAGTTCCATAATGGGTCATGACTAGAAACCTCAATACCAGCGCATGCTGAGCAGCACAACCTTGTGTTGGCCACCACAGGAGGCTCTTGGTTTCATCGTGGTACCATAGATCACTAATTGTGGCACCATTACTGAACCTATAACCCACAAGAGTTCTCACATGGCACAAATTGGATAGCAGGCAATGGTAGTCACAAGGTTAGGAGTTAACAAGGGTGGTCCATGGTAAAGACATGGCACAAGAGAAACATAAATTAACTAATGAAGACAACTGAGCATGAGACTCTTGCTTTAATTTTAGGCACACCTTGCGTTTACCAAGGAGATTACCAGATAAAAGAGTACATGAGATTTGGTCTTGTTGGGCAGCAACATGAGATCAAGACTGATAAACATTCTGAGACTTGAGAGAGTTGGAGATTAAACAAGCAAGATTCGAGGGACAGAGCCGATACACTACTTAGAGATTCAGTTGATAAAGCAACGAAATGATTTGCAGGGAAAAGACTCCAAGGTTTAGGCAGCGAGAGGTTAGCATTACACTAGATCACCTTTAGGATAAGGGCAGAGATGTCCAACAAGGATTTTTGGGTAGGGTCTTCTCACACAGGAGCAAGACATCCATGACTTATGCAAGCATTTAAGGGAACCAAGCTTGGACTCACAAGTCAAGCAAAAGCATGGATACACAAACATTCAAGGGCTAACAATCACACACATAGGCTCAAGCTCCTAAGCAAGGGAATCTACTTGGAGACAACCATGAGATTAATGTAACTTGAGTGTTGTTCTAGGATAAGGTTGTTCACACTCACATGCTTACCGAGGACAAAAAGGGTGACAACTATGGTACCACCTAGATCACAACACGTTCACACATACATCATGGTAATACCTAGAAAGCAAGCAACCACACGTCTAACGAACTATGTGAAGATAACTTGAAAGGAGGAGCCTAATATTATATTTAAAAGAAAAGGATGTGTAGGCTTCTAACAAGGTATCACTACTAGTTTTAGTTTTCAAAAGGGTGAAGTTTTTGCTAACTACTAACTTGTCATTTATTTCCTTCGGAAGCAAACATACAAGGCAAAGCTAATCACACGCTATCTTGAAGCACAACTATTCAAGTGGCATGGAATAAGGCATTTTGCCTAGCTTCACACAGGGAAGATAGTAACATCACATTGATCACAAGTTACTTATTATTAGAAGAAAAGTGAGGGAAGCATATTTATGCACAAGCACAATCATGATGCATGACTGTCCTATTCGTCATCACAAAATTGCCAGCCTAAGGTGGCAATCACGTACCTATAGAAGAATTTCATTTCAGCCCAGCCCCACAATTATATATATACAAAAATGAAAGTCTGGTCTCTAGGTTTCATTCTAAATACTTCCATATATATATAGAATATATATACTTCTGTATCAAAGCTACCCATATATAAATACGTCTATACATGCATATAGAATATGCATATATAGCCATACCAAAGCTAACCCACAATTAAATACTTCCATATATATATGAGATATATATACTTTAGTATCAAAACTACCTCTCCCCTTTGACCGCATGCTCACATCTTGCGGTCATGCCACTCACCAACTTACCTGGGTGTAGAGGTATATTGATCCATACATTACCATTTAAGCGAATGGCATCCATACAATAGTACGCCGTATGGACGACGAAATAAAAATTGCAATTAAGTAAATCCCCCATAGTTAGTATCAGTTTACCTAGCCACCTAGTAGTCCTTAATTGGGCTTAACTTGAGGTTGTCGCTAGCATAGTTTTGCAAATTAGTTTTGACAAATTTGCCTGTAGCTAAAGTTTTAGTCTAAATAGGCTTTTAAAATCAAAACTTTGTTTTTAAAACTATGTACATGATAGTATTATGCTTAATCTTTCTCCTGATACCAGCTATGATAGAACCACCCAATTCACACAAGCTCAAGTATGGCTATCCCCATCTAACACGTTTACATGCACATACTTTCACTTATATAAACCCGGTAGTCCACCGAGTGTCACGAAGGACCTCGGTAAATCAACATCACAACCAAGATCGCACGATTAAGCAAATACACATCATATACACAGAGTTGCAGCAGAAATAATGTTTATAATGAGTTCACAAATAATAATACAAGTTTGGGTTTCAAAACCGATTAGTGAAAACAACATAGCTTTCAAATGATTACAATAATATAAGTTTCAAATACATTGCTAGCATACCTGACATCCTATGACAAAAGCATATAGATAAGGACACTATATAGAGTCGCCGAGCCCACCGACGATTAGCCACCATCTTTAGCAGGCCGAGAACTTCACCTACAACATGGTGGGATAAACCCTGAGTACTCGAATGTACTCAGCTTGACTTACCCATCATAAACCAAAAATAAAGTGACACCAAGGATCAAGCAAGGCTATATAAGTGGAGATAGCTTGACAACATTTTGCATAAAAGCTACTAGTTGAGATATACATTTTATAATTTGGTCATCAAGTTAGTTAATTATAGCTATTCATCTATAGATTAGCAACTAACCTATGCTAAACATGTGGTATATCCATAGTGATAGAACAATAGTGTTTACACCAAAATTTAGGAAGAAGAATGCAGGAACTCGAAGCTTCCAAGATTGTGTCAATCAAAGAATTGATTGCATAAGGATCGATATCAGCTAATTCAGATGCGGCACTAGAATTGGCTCTCTTTGAATGACGTCAGTAGATAACGACAATGAGCTACGGTTGGCATCAAGAAATATATGTCATACTCTACAAAAAGGGAAAGATTAGGGTCCAAGTTATCTTAAGTTAGGAATGTTTTCTTTTATACCAAAGATTGTAATGAGTCGTACTTAAGTAGGATTCATGCTTAGGCTCTGGGGATAAATATTGGACCCTGGCTATTGTAAAAAGGACATCCAATCAATCAATACAAATTACTTTTTTCTTTACGCCAACCCTTAGGAGTAGGAGTAGTGTAGATCTTGGTGAGTTTTCAACAAGCAAGGCTGCATCGGTCCGACCGACCTCCAGCTTGACTGTAAGTACCGTCATGGCTTGTGCTTTGGTTTGTAAGGCTTCATCGGTTAATTTCGACCTCCACTACGAGCTCTAGCATAAGCTAGTTATCGACTCTTTCCTAGTTCAAGTATGGCTGCATCGGTTAAGTTCAACCTCCACTGCTCGAATTAGATTAAGGTCAAGTTATTGGCTCTACCTAAGGGTGGCATCCTTCGGGTAGATTCATTAAGTTACCAATCTTGCTGATGTTCTTATTCTTATTAGTTTTCAGCAACATCAACCTACCCGGTCAAGATCGATCTAGATCGGCCTCATCCTTTTAGTCCGTCATTTGCTTTGTTACAATACAATGTTTCTTACTTTGAGCGACAAGCTATGTTTCATCGGTTGTTCTACTTTGATCTTGATCATGCATAGTACGCGGTTCAGGCATGTCTGATCTTGAGGTGGTTTGCTAGCTAGTTAAATTTGGTCCATAGTTCGCTATTATGGCTGTAACGATCCGATTGATCCCCACTGATGGCACTTTAGATCGAAGGATGCTAGTCAATAGATTTGTTCTCGATCAGGCATGACCTTGGTTGTTTGCTATGCCTGCATCGGCTAAATAGCCGATCGCCTATGCTTTAACGCCTACAGTGTGTCTCCATGATTCTATTAAATGTGGATAGATCAGTTTACTTTAAAGGTTTGATTTGTTGTCTTTATCATGGCTGCCATCGATCTAGTCAAACCCCACTGTTAGAGATAACAGGTTAACTCTGATGAGTTCATAGATTTGTCCATGTTAAATAGTCGATTGTTCACATGCTGTAGTCCCTTTTCACCTGAATCGACTATTTCAGTCGATTCACTCGAGCTTTCACATAAATAACATGTTTTTTGAAAAGCCTGTCAATGTATAGGCTTTACGGATTCTTTGGTTTTAGTTTGTTATTATCATCATAGTTGTTATCAATCCGATCGAACCTCACTGTTGATGGTAACAGATTGGATTCAGAGCGTTTATAGATCCATTTGTACTAGACAGTCGATTTGTTCACATGTTATATTCTTTCTCGTTAGATTCATTAGCTCAATGCTTTACACTGGTAATATCTACCTAGCTAATGATTTTACTTACATCTACATGCATTGTACTTGTCAATATAAAATCAATCGCTACCCACAAGCTTTATAGTCCGTAATAGCTGATTTTTGTGCGTATTGGCTATTTAGTCGATTTTCCCGTCTAGTTGCTCCCAAAGCAGCACACTTGGAACTGTCTAGGCAAAACTGGCATGTTGCACCTTAAATTACTGATAAACTTTCTCTCCTTGTCAATTGCAGGTCAAATTGACTGGCATGCCTCGGGAGGAATTCGCAGGATCGGCTAACTCTATATTGAAGCCAAGCGGATCTCTAGCCTTGCTCCATCAAGCAAATCCTTCCAACTTGTGTGCTAAGCACATCAACATGTTTTTGCGCTAACAAATAGTAACCATAGCAATTTATTATATCATTCTTAGAAGCATTCCACTTGCTGTTATCACTACGATAGAAGGAAGCTTAGTCAAGTTTCTCATTATCCGGGAGAGACGGTGATTCGAATCGATTGCAACCAGCTGGGAATTTATTCCTAACACAAACCCAGACATACCTATGCCAAGGTAGTCTTAGGTCACCTTTGGTACAACTCAGGTCCAATTCATGGGTTCGATCAGCGCTGCACAATCAGGGACACTACCAGATGCCAGGTCGATTAGGACTCAAACCTGCCCTTGGCCTCACACCCGCTCCCCGCACATCCTTACTACCTCCAGTGTGCACACTCAAATAGAATGAGGCCCAATCTGAGTTGAGCTACTCGCCTTCGCAGTTGGAATGAGTTATGTGACTAGCTAAGTGAGAGGCATGCATTCAAAATGACCGAGGACCAACAACAATGTGGTCCTTAATTGGTGTAGATGGAATCATATGAGTCAACCTACAACATAGACTCCATCCGGCTTCGATTTACAACATCCCATGGTTCTTTTACACGATAGCAAATTTAGCCAACCGTAGTTTAGTTCCACCTATATCTCGTAGGTGATAGGAAATCACCCGACTTCTATCGAGCTAAGTATTGCTAAGCAGTTATTCAATCCTGTACCTACATAGGATTCAAGATGTATTTTAGACAAGGTAGTTTTATGCATCAAGTGTTTCCAATCAACTCTTATAACCTAATGACTCAAACATAAAGGACTCAAGTGATATTTTGTAAAACATAGGAGGCTTAAAATGCTTTAGGGCTTGCCTAGGACCCGATACAAGTTAGTTCAATTAGCTTCGCACCAGTCTTGGAGACATCTCCAGTCCTAGCACTTGCTTAGTCCTTCCATCTTCAGGATAGGTCCACCATACACCATCGGGTTAGGCTCCAACATCAGGTCCTTCATGTGGTTCATCTAGCGCACCTAGATGAGATGTAAGATGCAAGTGCATGAATATGAATAATGGTAATAAGAGATGCATCACATAAGAGTGTTCAAGACAAGCACAATATTATGTAAGACATAGGCACCTAGAGTTATTTAACTAAACATCACACAACCTATTATAGAGGGATAACAAGCATATTAGGCATGGCACACAAGTGAACTTAAGTTTAGATATTGCACACATGCATCAATAAAGAACTAACCAAACATGTTTAGACAAAACAAAATAAGCTAAAGCAATCAACTAGCACATGTACAGAAATCTAGACAGTAGCACAGCAGCCACTTGTTTCAACTATAACTGGAGTTACAAACATTCAATAAATGTGATATTGGACTTTTGGGAAAGCTAATGAAATTGTCTACCATTCTATTTGAATAGCAATAACTAGAGTTCTAGACCACCAAAAGCAGTGATCTTAGACATTTTAGAAAGCTTATGAGAATCACTACAACTTTTCTAACATCACCAGAAGATGATTCAAAACTTAGCTAAGCCAAATAACACAATCATTCAGATCTACATAGAGAGCATGCAAAACCTGACAGGGAAATTGAAAAATCTATAGCTCCTAAACCATCAGGGCTAAAATTGTGAAATTTTAGGACAAGCAAGGTAATGGAGTTATCTACCAGTTTTGTATTCAACACACTTATTGAAAACATCATTAACATCACAAAAATATCATCACAAAAGGAACTGCACATGCAGCCAAAAATGCACATAGGAAAGATGGATTTTCACTTGATTCTATAACAAGGTGACATAAAAGCACATCCAACACATAGCTCTAAGTGATCATGAGGAACCCATACAACCTCATCTCAAACCAACACATGACATTAGCATCACAAGAACCATGTATAAACATCTAATAAGAAAAGCACATGCGCCTTCAAAGTTTAATTAACCTGCAACTAAAAAAAGGTGATGTTGCAAACATTCTAATTTGGAGCCTAGGATTTTATGAGAGAGATATGGTAACAAAGCATGGCTACTATACAAATTTTACATGCTCAAGTTTTTTTAATTAATTATTACATGCAAAACAAGTTTTAATTGCAAATAAGCATGTGAGAGCAAGACAAAACTAAATCTCCACATTTTCTGTAAACACATGACCAAATTAGGTTTGCTTAGGTTACCACGACACCATGCGAAGGCAATGGATCAACATTTTCCATTTTTTACACCTTTATGATATTTATCAAGCATTTACAACTACTTATCAAGCACCTCACAAGATAAATTAATAACTCAGTAATACATGCACCAAAAATCATGAAATTTTAACCAAAGCTCATGCATCAAATAGATATCCTTCAATTAAAATTTCATGCCATTTGGAGCAATACAACTTTAGATATGAGAATAACAAGCAAAACAAGATAAAATTGCCTATTTAACAAGATTAAGTCAAAACATTATAAAAACAGTACACAACTAGCATGTTTAATATTTTAATTAGCTCGAGCATATCATCTCAAGATTAACACAACTAGAATTACCATTTTTGGACTTCTATAACTCAAGATATGCATCTATCCAACTTAAAAGCATTTTTTAAAAACACTTTACAAGAATAAATAAAAACAACATAAATTTTCTACTAACACATATCATATTATGACTCTACTACGTAGATCTAATCATAGGGATTCCAAAACATCTTCATTGCTATTTTTGGATTTTTCTACAATTTACTACAATTTTTCAAATTTTAGCCGATTTAAATGCATAGAAGGGAAAACATAAAGAAAAACACATTTTCATCCGGAAACCTAAACTTTCTGGAAATCTACCAAACCCGGAAATGTAAATGTAGGTGTCTAGGCATTAAGCAACTGGACCCAACAAAGAGTTTCTATCTACGTTTTGCCCTCCTTCTTTGTCTTGATGGAACCGAACAGAGGAGACGTGGACGGCTCGGCCTTGGACGGCAGATGGTTGGCTGTGGTGAGGAAGGGCCGGTCATAACCAATTACTGATTGTTGTAGGGCTACATGAGTACTACAAGTTTGATAAAAGGAGTTTGGCCAAATTCAAAATTGTTTGGAAACTAAAATTCCCCAATGAAGGCTACACAAAACAGAAAATTGAAAGCTTTAGCTCCAACACTTAGCCAATTTTTGGAGTTTGAAAACAACACTGAGTTGATCTTTGAGAGCCCTATTTGGCTAAGTTAGGGACCAAACTAGCTATTGACCCTTAAACAAAGTTTGTTCTACAGAAGCTAAACTACAACTTTCATTTAAGTTCAAACCTCAGAACTACACAGAAACTGAAGTTCCATTTTGGTCAAAGCAGCATCACGATAAAGCTTTAAATTATGATTTCTGGTCCATTGAAGCATTTTCAAGACATTTGATCAACATGAACCCATCATGACTTTTGTTGTAGAGTTCAATTAGAGTCCATTGGGCAAGGTTGCAAGGTTTGCTTGACGTCCCATGGTTCCATTCACTTAATAAAGCAATTCAAGCAGGGTTATAACCTATCATTTCATGTGACTTCTTAGTTCCAAACTTCATGAAACTTTTCTAATAGTCAATGTAGATGGAAACAGATGTGAGGCACATGAAAGCAGCACTTTCAACATTACTCAGGCATACCTTTTAATTTTGCTATTTAATTATCGCACTCTGAAATTTGGTAATGTAATAAATGATTTCTAAGAACTCTGGTTGTATGAAATGGACTAAGTATTGTAAACTCGTACTCATTATGGGATTCTAGATGTAAAACGTGGATTATTTTGAGTTCTCCCTTAGGGATGTGCCCGATGGAACTATCTAATGTAGCTCACTTTTGAGGTGCTTAGTGTCTAGTGGAAGATGAGAGCCTCCAGAAGCATGTCATTTTGGGCGGTTCTACCACATGATTCTAAAGCTAACCAAGTCAAAATACACCAAGGAGCAGGTTTGCACAAACAATGGACATAAAAACTGATATGAACTTCAGAGATGCATATCCAGAGTTCTATCCATCCAACAAATGTTATTCTTAACTTTTTAGAAGGCTTATGAAGTTAACTACACTTTATTATTATCATCTAAGGGTGATTTCATAGCAAAAAGGGTTAAACAACACAAAGAAGGCATCTCTATCTAGATTTGTATAAAATCTACCATTCTACTTTGAACAACAATAACTAGAGTTCTAGACCACCAAAAGCAATGATCTTATACATTTTAGAAAGCTTATGAGAATCACTACAACTCTTCTAACATCACTAGAAGGTGATTCGAAACTTAGCTATGCCGAATAACACAATCTTTCATTTCTACATAGAGAGCATGCAAAACCTAATAGGGAAATTGTTAAATCTATAGCTCCTAAACCATCAGGCCTAAAATCATGAAATTTTAGGCTAAGCAAACTAATAAGTTATCTACCATTTTTGTATTCAACACACTTACTGAAAACAATCATTAACATCACAAAAACATCATCACAACAGGAACTGCACATGCAACCAAAACATCACATAGGCAAGATGGATTTTCACTTGATTCTATAACAAGGTGACATAAAAGCACATCCAACACATAGCTCTAAGCAATCATGAGGAACCCATACAACCTCATTGTAACACCCTAAAATTTGAATAAATTTTTAATTAGCTAAATTGATTTGTTTTTATTTATGTGAGCATTTAACCTAGGCCAAATAATAAATTTATAAAAATAAAATCAACCTCAAAGTTAGATACATGCTTGAGCATTCATGCTGGTGCATATTTTTTTATTGTGTTGAATGGTTTTTATCCAAAAATTGAAAAGGAATTCAAATCTATTTGAAAATGGATTCAAAAGTTTGAAAAATAAAAAGAAAAAGGTGGAACTCTCTCTCTGCTTGGCTTCTGGCCCAGCGCACCAGCAGGCCTGCCCGGCTCCTTCCTCCTTCCTGGGCTGAGACTGGCTGGCCCAGCTCACTGCAGGCCATGGCAGCGTGAAGCTAGCCCGCCTCCTTGTGCAGCCGACAGTTGGGGCCCACACCCTTCTTCCTCCTCCGACTCGGCATTGAGCCAGACTCGACTCCGACCCAGGCATCGTCCGTGCGCCAATCTGCGCCTGGGTGTCCACGCCATGCCCTGCCCCTATAAATGCCTAAGGCTATGCCCATGATCTATTTTACGAAGCCCTAGCTGCTTGTGCCGCCCTCGCTCGAGCACCTCGCGAGCCGCAACCCTAGGCTGCAGCCCTAAGCCCTAATTTCGCCGCACCGCTGCTTCATCCTCACCGTAAGCAAGGAGACGAGCTTTGTATCATGTTTGCGGAGCCACCAGGGACTTTTTCCCTGGTTTTTCTTGGTATTTTTCGCCCATCATAACTCACTGAACTTTGCAGGGTCACCATCGTAGCTGTCGCGAGCCGCCCGTCGACCATGCTCCATCCCCGTCCTTAGCTTTGAGCTAGGTGAGACTGCGTTGAGCTCCTCGTTCGTTTGGTACCGATTGCGGAACAAATGGTGGTCTGAATCGCCTGTCACAGTAATGCCGGCGAGCTACCTTGCCGCCGGCCATGTCACACCTCTACTCTGGTCGTCTTCTCCGGCCGGTCGTCCCCTCACACCAGCTCCCGATCTAATCTGGACCATCCAGATTTGATCCAACGGCCGGGATCGGCCGATACCCCTTCGCGGGGTGATCTTGCTAAAGAGCCCTCGGGTTCTTTTACATGTTGCATCCGTAGTCCTTGCGCCTTTCCTAATTACGTTTTCTTCCTTAGGAAGCGTAGTTCTCTTTTAACGGTATCAAAATATGTTTTCACTAATTTCAGCTTTGCCACTAAACTTTAATTGCTCATAACTTCTTCGTTTTAACTCCAAATTTGACCGTTCAACTTGCGTTAGATTCGTATTTTAGAGATCTATCTGTTCATATAATTTGTCACCATGTTTTTGAACTTTAAATTTTGAGTTTAGATTTAATCTATTTCTTTAATAGGAAAACCTTGTTTTAATCCTAACTTTCTCGTTGTGACTCCGTTTTTCATGATCTTCGTGTCTGTGTGATCGTAGTGACGTATAGAATAGTTTTATGAACTTTTCAAGACTGTTTGTCTCTATTGGTGTACTGTTCTAATTAAATTTATTTGTTTGCCTCGTGTATGATTGCTCTGATGATTGTATGTTGCTGATTGGTGTTGTTGATAGAGTTCAGACGGTGAGGTTTACGTTGGTGATCAGGAGAACTTCTATGACCAGCAAGACCAGCAAGACTTTCAGGAGAACTTTGATCAAGGCAAGTATAGCTAGGGACCTTCCTTGTTGTCCTATTCATGATGCTCACTAAAATACATATGCATGTGTCTTCCTTGCTACCTATGGTAGGAATTCCTAGGTTTTGAATACTCAATTACCTTGTCACCTTGGGAGGTTTGCATTGGGTAGTTCTATTGCTAGTGCAACAAAACATGATCTTGAAACTTGATTAATGAATATGCTATAAACATATACAAGATGACTTTTAGCAATAGAAGGACTTGTCTTGTAACTGATTATCTGGGATTAACGTACAGCTGTGAGGGCTATATGGCTCTGGCTCTAGTTATTTGAGAAACCCTTTTCTAGCTGGTTAGAGGTCTGCGAGTTGGGTATAGGATAGCCTCTGTCCTGCTGAGCCTAGCTTTGGAAGCTGGCCTTTTACTTTATTTTTGGAAGGGGGGGTTCCTATATCTAATGACCCTGTGGCCCTGGCCGGTTAGACGAGCTCTTGGGTGGGTTTATATGATTTCTGGTGTTTTGGACCTTGCAAACCCATACATTTGGAAATCATGACTCACAGTGAAAGTGTACACCTCTGCGCAGAGTTAACAAACTGGTATACTAGCTGTGCTCACGGATACGAGCAACCTTGGAACACTTACATTAAGGGATAATGACTTTACTTGTTAAGATGATCATTTATGTTAATGGTTTAAGTTATTGATTATTCATTTTCATTGATCATGTGTTTTGGGATTATTGCTACCTTGATGTTAATAAATGCTAAACTTGATGATGACTTAAATGCTAACCGCAGTAAACCAGTGTCAGCTATTTGAGCCTCATGAACCCTTAGTTAACTTGTTAAGTATGACATGTACTTATGCCTTGCTTTATCTTTTATGTTGGAAAAAAATCCCAGATGGGTAACAGATCAAGATTGGATTGAAGATTATCGTGATGAGTATTAGGCTTGGTGTTCACCAGTTGACGTCCCTGTTGGAGCTTCCGCAAGAGAGTTATCTTAGTAGCTATTATATCTATGTTTGAGACTATGTGTTGAATATTTATTCGCTATGTAATAAACATTGTGTTGGTACAATTCACAATTTGTCCACTTATGTGTGCGACCGTTCCTGGGGTGCACATAAGACTTTATACATCCTCTTTTATTCTTAAGACTGGGTGTGACAGATTCGGTATCAGAGCACTGTTGACTGTAGGACGCAAGCCTAGTTAGAATGGTCGTTTTTAGTTTCCTTTGCTTCACTTGTTTCATGCTTTCCACCTCAATCTTGTTATTTGCTAAGTTTTGTGCTTCTTTTGTCTTATTCTATTATAAAATCACTTGATTCCATTCTAATTAATCTGAAACTTCTGTAGATGAGATGTGACCGCAAGTCTGCCCGCTTGTACATTGGATGCTTTCAACCACAGCGTGCCTGTGTATGAGCCAATGGAGCCTAGAGAGGACTGTCCAGAGGAAGAACTGGAAGAATGAGGTTGGAGAAGAGGTCCATTCTTCGCCAACTCCGATAGCTCAATCCCCAGCACATGTGGAGGCCATTGATTTGACCAATGATGATGAAGATGAAGTACTCCAGCCACTGCCTCAGTATAGGTTGGACTGACAAGCTAAGCATCAAGAAGCCTGATGACAATGCCTTCTACCATGACTTGCTGACAATGATGTTGGAGTGCTATTATCCAGACCTGCAAGCCACTCTGGAGTATCATACTATGGAGCACAGTCATCCTCTGATTGGTTCATCTTGGGATACTCGGTTGCTGATCAAGACCCCAAATATTCGCAAGATAGATGCAGTTGTCACCCACCATGTCAGTCGAGCTACCATAGAAAGAAGCATGGAGGATGCTGCTTCCATTGCACTTGCCTACTACCGAGGCCGCCTCTCTGATGATAAGAAGGACGATGGACTTTTGTATTACCCATGCTATCTTCCGAAGGAAAATAGTTGGACCATAGAGGTCGTGGTAAAAGGATCGAAGACTCTCGAGGCCACCAGTTGAGTTAAACCGTGAACTCACAAATAAGGTGGGAGCGTTAAAAGAAGAGCTGAAGAAGGCACAAGACATGATCAAAGAATACCAGAAAGAGATCGATGGCCTTAACGCCGAGTTAGGCCATCCCAAGCTATTTGAGAAGTTAGATGAGCCCTCCACCAAGAAGAACGCCGCCCCTTAAGTTTATGAAACCATTGTAATAGGCACGTTTTTAGTATCGTGAGTCGTGTCGAGTCTTTTAAGTGTTTGTGAACTCATGGTGTGCTAGCTGGATTATTATTGTGATTTATGTGTGATTTGGATCTTTGTGATGAGTGCTGGAACTTTGTGGGCATGTCCACGCGTTCCTTAGCTAAAATATTAAGGTTAAAAGTGCTATAATACATAATTTGGGTTGGTCTATCCTGTCTCTTTGCTTGCTGTTTTTTGGAGCAGTCAGTGATGTTTTGGTTAAAACTTTTCACCTGTTCGAGCAATGGTCATGAAATTTTACTGGCAGTATATAGACTTCGGTGTCTTTCCAATGGCACAAGAATCACCTTTTTATCTGTTCGTATCTGAGAGTTATGACTGTCACAATATGAACTTCGGTGCTGTCTGGAATCTGAGGACAGTTTCTGTTGTGGTCTGTTTTTGATTAATGTAACTTCAGAATCAGAAAATGTGGTCTAAATGAAAGTTGTAGATAATTTCTTAAGCTTTCCAACCGTATAAAGATCATCTTATTTGGATGTCTGGAACTCGAGTTATGATAGTTTTTCTGACCTGCTGATTCTGCATCATGTCCAGAAATTTTCAGAATTCCCTATATCTTACATATTGGTGATGTTTCGTGTTGGATTGCAGATGTCTGGCCGTGGAGGAAATAGAGGACGTGGGAGAGGTGCTCCACCACCCCCACCACCACCCATGACCGCAGCAGAGGTGTTGGCGATGCAAGGACAGTTTATGCAGTCCATGATGCAGTTCTTTCAGAACCAACCTATTGGAGCACCAGCACCTCCACCACCAAGAGACAAGCGGAGGGAATTCATGCAAGGACATCCTCCAGTTTTCTCTCATGCCGCTGACCCCTTGGAGGCAGATGATTGGCTACGCGCAGTGGGGAAACAACTCAACATCGCTCAGTGTGATGATCAACAAAAGGTGTTATATGCATCGGGACAGCTTCAGGGAGCAGCTCAGACTTGGTGGGAGTCATATCAGTCTGCTCAGTCCCAATAATGCTCCTGCTATCACTTGGCTAGAATTTGGGAGGGATTTCAAGGCACACCATATCCCAGATGGTTTGATAGAGCTCAAGCAGGAGGAATTCAGATCTCTCAGGATGGGTTCTATGTCTGTCAGTGAGTATCACGACAAGTTTGCTCAGTTGGCTCGCTATGCTCCTAATGACGTGAGGGAGGATGCAGACAAGCAACATCTCTTCCTCAAGGGAATTTACTATGATCTTAGGTTGCAGTTGGCTGGTAACACATATGCTAATTTCCAGCAGTTGGTGAATCGCGCTATTGTGCTTGACAATATGCGATTGGAGAGGGACAAGGAAGAGAAAGATGAAGGGACATGTCTCCAGAAGCAACACCCGCCCGCGCTATAATAATCAGCAGAGGTATCAAGGTCCAGTCAGTCAGTGGAACCGTGGTCAGTTTCCACAACGCTCTCAGAACCAACAGCAGAATTGGAACCAGTGTACCCCGCAGCAAATGGGCAATCAGACTCCACGCCAGGGAACGCCCAACAATACCCCGATGAAGAGCAGTGCACCTAGTACTCCCAATAGGTGTTTCCGGTGTGGGGATGTGGGACACTATGCTAACCACTGCCCCCAGAAGCCGAATCAACAGACACCTCAGAAGCAGAATAGCAACCAGAAGCCTGCGTACAACACTGGAAGAGTGAACCATGTGGCACCTGAGACTGTGGTTGGAGCACCAGAAGTTATGATGGGTACGTTCAACATCAACTCTATCCCCGCTAATGTTCTTTTTGACTCTGGAGCTTCGCATTCCTTTATTTCACAAGCATTTGTTAGAACACATAGCATACCTTTAATTGCAATGAAGACCCAAATGCTAGTAAATTCACCGGGGGGATCAATACCTGCTGCACATTGTTGCCCTTCCGCAAGTCTTACCTTAAGGGGGGTAGACTTCTCAGTCAGTCCTATTGTGTTGAGAACTTTCGGGATCGATGTGATTCTGGGTATGGATTGGATGAAAGAACACCGAGCTGTGATTCAGTGTCAGGAGAGAGTTGTAGCAGTGACAACACCAAAGGGAGATCGAATCAGTGTTGGCGTGATAGTGCAACCACCACCAACAGCTACAGTGAATCAACTAGATGATGACGCTAATCCCTAGGACCGTGTTGTGGAGGAGTTTCCAGATGTCTTCCCCGATGATTTGCCAGGTATGCCACCCGACCGTGACATTGAGTTTATAATTGAATTATTACCTGGTACTGCACCTATAGCTAAGAGGCCATATAGAATGGGGGTTAACGAATTAGAAGAACTTAAGAAACAATTGAAAGAGCTTTCAGATAAAGGTTTCATTTGTCCTAGTGCATCACCTTGGGGAGCGCCTGTGATCTTTGTTGATAAGAAGGATGGAACACAGCGTATGTGTGTGGATTATCGATCTCTTAATGAGGTAACTATCAAGAACAAGTTCCCATTGCCTAGAATTGATGACTTGTTTGATCAGTTGAGAGGTGCTTGTGTGTTTTCTAAAATTGATCTGCGTTCTGGTTATCATCAGTTGAAGATTCAGAGTACTGATATACCAAAACAGCTTTTACTACGAGGTATGGGTTATATGAGTATACAGTTATGTCAGTTTGGTTTGACCAATGCACCTGCCTACTTTATGTATATGATGAATAAGGTGTTTATGGAGTATCTTGATTAGTTTGTGGTAGTGTTCATTGATGATATATTGGTATTCTCTAAGACTGAAGATGATCATGCTGAACATCTGAGATTGGTGCTGCAGAAGCTTAGAGAGCATAAGCTGTATGCTAAGCGTAGTAAGTGTGAATTCTGGTTAAGAGAAGTCTCTTTTCTGGGACATGTGGTTTCTAATGGGGGCATAGCAGTGGATCCTAGGCAAGGTGAAGGATGTACTGAATTGGAAGCCACCTACTGATGTAAGTGAGATCCGTAGCTTTCTTGGTTTAGCTGGTTATTATCGAAGGTTCATTGAAGGTTTCTCCAAGCTTGCTAAACCCATGACAGCCCTGTTAGAGAAGAATGCTAAGTTTGAGTGGTCTAATCAGTGTCAAGCTAGTTTTGAAGAATTAAAGAAGCGGTTGACCACAGCCCGTGCTGATTTTGCCTGATCTAAATAAGAAGTTCTCTATCTATTGTGATGCGTCTCAGTCAAGGTTTGGGATGTGTTCTTATGTAAGAGGGTAGAGTTGTTGCTTATGCATCTAGACAGCTGAGGAAACATGAGTTGAATTATCCTACTCATGACTTGGAGTTAGCAGTTGTGGTTCATGCATTAAAAATCTAGAGACACTATCTGATTGGGCATAAGAGTGATATCTTCACTGATCATAAGAGTTTGAAGTACATATTCACTCAGACAGATCTGAATTTGAGACAACAACAGTTGGTTGGAACTGATCAAGGATTATGACCTGGAGGTGCACTATCATCCTGGTAAAGCGAATGTTGTGGCCAATGCACTTAGTAGGAAGAGGTATGCCAATGAGCTTGAGATGGTGCCTGTGCCAAAGGAGTTATGGGAAGAGTTTCAGCACTTGAACCTTGGTATTGCTTATAATGCTATGGAGATAGAAGTGACACCTACACTAGAGTTTGAGATATGTAAGGGTCAGTTGGAGGATGAGAAACTAAGGGAGATAGCAGGTAATGTAGCGCTTGAGAAAGCTCTAGGTTTAGCATAGATGAGAATGGGACCCTATGGTTTGGAAAAAGAATCTGTGTGCCTAAAGTGAAAGCCATTCGTGATGCAATTCTACGTGAAGCACATGATTCAACTTATTCTATCCATCCTGGTAGTACTAAGATGTATCTAGATCTTAAAGAGAAGTATTGGTGGTATGGTCTAAAGAAAGATGTAGCTAAGTATGTTGCCATATGTGATACTTGTCAGAGAGTGAAAGCTGAGCATCAGCGACCTACAGGATTGTTGCAACCTATGAAGATACCTGAGTGGAAGTGGGAAGAAGTGGGAATGGACTTCATAGTGGGGTTACCACGGACTCAGAAAGGTTATGATTCAATATGGGTGATTGTGGATCATTTGACTAAAGTTGCTCACTTCCTACCTGTCAAGACCACTTATAGAGGACCAAAGTTAGTAGAACTATACATGGAAAGGATAGTGAGTTTGCATGGTGTTCCAAAGAAGATTGTGTTTGATAGAGGTTCGCAGTTCACTTCTCATTTTTGGAAACAGGTACACACTTCGTTGGGCACAAAGTTAAATTTTAGCACAGCCTACCATCCTCAGACTGATGGGCAGACAAGAGACTTAATCAGATTTTAGAAGACATGTTGAGAGCATGTGCATTGCAGCATGGTACTAGTTGGGATAAGAGTTTGTGTTATGCAGAGTTCTCATACAACAACAGCTATCAACAGAGTCTCAAGATGTCACCATTTGAAGCTTTGTATGGGCGTAAGTGTAGAACACCCTTGTTTTGGAATCAAATAGGTGAAAGTCAAGTGTTTGGACCAGATGTGCTTAGAAACGCTGAAGAGAAAGTGAGAAAGATTAGAGAGAACCTGAGAGTGGCACAAACTCGTTAGAAGAGCTATGCAGATAATCGAAGAAGAGACTTGGTATTTGAAGAAGGAGATTATGTCTATTTAAAAGTATCACCTATGAGAAGTGTGAAAAGGTTCAACCTGAAAGGTAAACTAGCACCAAGGTATGTTGGTCTGTTTAAAGTTTTAAAGAGATGTGGAGAAGTGGCTTATCAATTAGAATTGCCGGAGAACCTATCTGGTGTCCATGACGTGTTCCATGTGTCTCAACTTAAGAAGTGTTTGCATGTGCCTAAGGAGCACATACCATTAGAGGAACTTGCTGTTAAGGATGATCTGACATATGAGGAGTTTCCAATTAAGATTATGGATATAGCTAAGAAAGTTACAAGAAGCAGAACAATTAGGATGTGCAAGGTTCAGTGGAATCGGTATTCGGAAGCAGAGGCAACTTGGGAAAGAGAGGATGAATTGAGAAAGACATACCCACAGTTGTTTGAGTAAGCATAGCCTAATCTCAAGGACGAGATTCTCTTAAGGGGGGTAGATTTGTAACACCCTAAAATTTGAATAAATTCTTAATTGGCTAAATTGATTTATTTTTATTTATGTGAGCATTTAACCTAGGCCAAATAATAAATTTATAAAAATAAAATCAACCTCAAAGTTAGATACATGCTTGAGCATTCATGCCGGTGCATATTTTTTATTGTGTTGAATGGTTTTTATCCAAAAATTGAAATGGAATTCAAATCTATTTGAAAATGGATTCAAAAGTTTGAAAAATAAAAAGAAAAAGGGGGAACTCTCTCTCTCTGCCTGGCTTCTGGCCCAGCGTGCCAGCAGGCCTTGCCCGGCTCCTCCCTCCTTCCTGGGCCGAGACGACCGGCCCAGCTCACTGCAGGCCACGGCAGCGCGAAGCCAGCCCGCCTCCTTGTGTAGCCGACAGTTGGGGCCCACACCCTTCTTCCTCCTCCGACTCGGCATTGAGCCGGACTCAACTCCGACCTGGGCACCGTCCATGTGCCAATCTGCGCCTAGGCATCCATGCCACGCCCTACCCCTATAAATCCATAAGGCCGTGCCCATGATCTGTTTTATGAAGCCCTAGCTGCTTGCGCCGCCCTCGCTCGAGCACCTCACGAGCCGCAACCCTAGGCCGCTGCCCCAAGCCCCGATTTCGCCGCACCGCAGCTTCATCCTCACCGTAAGCAAGGAGACGAGCTTTGTATCACGTTTGCGGAGCCGCCAGGGACTTTTTCCCTAGTTTTTCTTGGTCTTTTTCACCCATCGTAACTCAGCCGAACTTTGCAGGGTCGCCAGTTGCAGCTGTCGCGAGCTGCCCAGCCGACCACGCTCCATCCCGTCCTAACTTTGAGCTAGGTGAGACCGCGTCGAGCTCCTCAGTTCGTTTGGTACCGATTGCGGAACAAATGGTGGTCTGAATCGCCCGTCACAGTAACGTCGGCAAGCTCCCTTGCCGCCGACCATGTCGCACCTCCGCTCCGGTCCATCTTCTCCGGCCTGGTCGTCCCCTCACATCGGCTCCCGATCTAATCTGGACCATCCAGATTTGATCCAACGGCCGGGATCGGCCGATACCCCTTCGCAGGGTGATCTTGCTAAAGAGCCCTCGGGTTCTTTTACATGTTGCATCCACAGTCCTTGCGCCTTTCCTGATTACGTTTTCTTCCTTAGGAAGCGTAGTTCTCTTTTAACGGTATCAAAATACGTTTTCACTAATTTCAGCTTTGCCACTAAACTTTAATTGCTCATAACTTCTTCGTTTTAACTCCAAATTTGACCGTTCAACTTGCGTTAGATTCGTATTTTAGAGATCTATCTGTTCATATAATTTGTCACCATGTTTTTGAACTTTAAATTTTGAGTTTAGATTTAATCTATTTCTTTAATAGGAAAACCTTGTTTTAATCCTAACTTTCTCGTCGTGACTCCGTTTTTCGTGATCTTCGCGTCTGTGTGATCGTAGCGATGTATAGAATAGTTTTATGAACTTTTCAAAACTGTTTGTCTCTGTTGGTGTACTATTCTAATTAAATTAATTGTTTGCCTCATGTATGATTGCTCGGATAATTGTATGTTGCTGATTGGTGTTGTTGATCGAGTTCAGACGGTGAGGTTTACATTGGTGATCAGGAGAACTTCTACGACCAGCAAGACCAGCAAGACCAGCAAGACTTTTAGGAGAACTTTGATCAAGGCAAGTATAGCTAGGGACCTTCCTTGTTGTCCTATTCATGATGCTCACTAAAATACATATGCATGTGTCTTCCTTGCTACCTATGGTAGGAATTCCTAGGTTTTGAATACTCAATTACCTTGTCACCTTGGGAGGTTTGCATTGGGTAGTTCTATTACTAGTGCAACAAAACATGATCTTGAAACTTGATTAATGAATATGCTATAAACATATACAAGATGACTTTTAGCAATAGAAGGACTTGTCTTGTAACTAATTATCCAGGATTAACGTACAGCTGTGAGGGCTATATGGCTCTGGCTCTAGTTATTTGAGAAACCCTTTTCTAGCTAGTTAGAGGTCTGCGAGTTGGGTATAGGACAGCCTCTGTCCTGCTGAGCCTAACTTTGGAAGCGACCTTTTACTTTATTTTTGTAAGGGGGGTTCCTATATCTAATGACCCTGTGGCCCTGGCCGGTTAGACGAGCTATTGGGTGGCTTTATATGATTTCTGGTGTTTTGGACCTTGCAAACCCATACATTTGGAAATCATGACTCATAGTGAAAGTGTACACCTCTGCGTAGAGTTAACAAACTGGTATACTAGCCGTGCTCACGGATACGAGCGACCTTGGAACACTTACATTAAGGGATAATGACTTTACTTGTTAAGATGATCATTTATATTAATGGTTTAAGTTATTGATTATTCATGTTCATTGATCTTGTGTTTTGGGATTATTGCTACCTTGATGTTAATAAATGCTAAACTTGATGATGACTTAAATGCTAACCGCAGTAAACTAGTGTCAGCTATTTGAGCCTCATGAACCCTTAGTTAACTTGTTAAGTATGACTTGTACTTATGCCTTGCTTTATCTTTTATGTTGGAAAAAATCCCGGATGGGTAACAGATCAAGATTGGATTGACGATTATCGTGATGAGTATTAGGCTTGGTGTTCACCAGTTGATGTCCCTGTTGGAGCTTTCGCAAGAGAGTTATCTTAGTAGCTATTATATCTATGTTTGAGACTATGTGTTGAATATTTATTCGCTATGTAATAAACATTGTGTTGGTACAATTCACAATTTGTCCACTTATGTGTGAGATCGTTCCTGGGGTGCACATAAGACTTTATACATCCTCTTTTATTCTTAAAACTGGGTGTGACCATGTATAAACATCTAATAAAAAAGCATATGCTCCTTCAAAGTTTAAATAACATACAACTAATAAAAAGGTGATGTTGCAAACATTCTAATTTGGAGCCTAGGCTTTTATGAGAGAGATATGATAACAAAGCATGGCTACTATACACATTTTACATGCTCAAGTTTTATAAATTAATTATTACATGCAAAATAAGTTTTAATTACAAATAAGCTTGTGAGAGCAAGACAAAACTAAACCTCTACATTTTCTATAAACACATGACCAAATTAGGTTTGCTTAGGTTACCAGCACACCATGCAAAGGCAATGGAACAACATTTTCCATTTTTTACACCTTTATGATATTTATCAAGCATTAACAACTACTTATCAAGCACCTCACAAGATAAATTAATAGCTTATTAATACACGCACAAAAAATCATGAAATTTTAACCAAAGATCATGCATCAAATAGATATCCTCTAATTAAAATTTCACGGCATTTGGAGCACTACAACTTCAGATATGAGAATAATAAGAAAAACAAGCTAAAATTGCCTATTTAACAAGATTAAGTCAAAACATTATAAAAACAGTACACAACTAGCATGTTTAATATTTTAATTAGCTAGAGCATGTCATCATAAGATTAACACAACTAGAATTACCATTTTTGGACTACCATAACTCAAGATATGCATCTATCCAACTTAAAAGCATTTTTTAAAAGCACTTTACAAGAATAAATAAAAACAACATAAACTTTCTACTAACACATATTGTATGATGACTCCACTACGTAGATCTAGTCACAGGGATTCCAAAACATCTTCATTTGCTATTTTTTGATTTTTCTACAATTTACTATGATTTTTCAAAGTTTAGCCGATTTAAATGCATAGAAGAGAAAACATAAAAGGAAAACACATTTTCATCCGGAAACCTAAACTTTCTAGAAATCTACCAAGCCCACAAATGTAAATGTAGGTGTCTAGGCATTAAGCAACTAGACCCAACAAAGAGTTTCTATCTATGTTTTGCCCTCCTTCTTCTTTCTCTCGATGGAACCGAATAGAGGAGACGGGGATGGCTCGGCCTTGGACGACAGATGGTCGGTAGCGGCGATGAAGGGCCGGTCGTAACCAATTACTCATTGTTGTCGGGCTACATGAGTACTACAAGTTTGATTCAAGGAGTTTGTCCAAATTCAAAATTGTTTTGAAACTAAAATTCCCCAAAGAGGGCTACATGAAAATGGAAAATTGAAAGCTTCAGCTCCAACACTTAGCCAATCTTTGGAGTTTGAAAACAACACTGAGTTGATCCTTGAGAGCCCTATTTGACTAAGTTAGGGACCAAACTAGCTCTTGACCCTTAAATAAAGTTTGTTCTACAGAAGCTAAGCTACAACTTTCATGAAAGGTCAAACCTCAGAACTACACAGAAACTAAAGTTCCATTTTGGTGAAAGCAGCATCACGATAAGGCTTTAAATTATGCTTTCTGGTGCATTGAATCATTTTCTAGATATTTGCTCAACATCAACTCTTCATGACTTTTGTTGTAGAGTTCAATTAGAGTCCTTTGGGTAAGGTTGCATGGTTTGCTCGATGTCCCATGGTTCCATTCACTTAATAAAGCAATTCAAGCAAGGTTATAACCTATCATTTCATGTGACTTCTTGGTTCCAAACTTCATGAAACTTTTCCAATAGTCAATATAGATGGAAATAGATGTGAGGCACATGAAAGGACCACTTTCAACATTACTCAGGCATACCTTTTAATTTTGCTATTTATTTATCGTACTCTAAACTCTGGTATTGTTATAAATGATTTCCAAGAACTCTAGTTGTATGAAATGGACTAAGTATTGTAAACTCTTACTCATTATAGGATTTTGGATGTAAAACGTGGATTGTTTCAAGTTCTCCCTTGGGGTGTGCTTGATGGAACTATCCAATGTAGCTCACTTTCGAGGTGCTTAGTGTCTAGTGGAAGATGAGTGCCTCCGAAAGCATGTTATTTCGGGCAGTTCTACCACATGATTCTAAAGCTAACCAAGTCAAAATAGACCAAGGAGCAGGTTTGCACAAACAATGGACAAAAAAACTGATCTGAACTTCAGAGATGCATATCTAGAGTTCTATCCATCCAACAAATATAGTTCTTAACTTTGTAGAAAGCTTATTAAGTTAGCTGCAACTTTATTATTATCATCTAAGGGTGATTTCACAGCAAAAAGGGTTAAACAACACAAAGAAGGCATCTCTATCCAGATTTGGACAAAATCTACCATTTTACTTTGAACTACAATAACTAGAGTTTTAGACCAGCAAAAGTAGTGATCTTAGACATTTTAGAAAGCTTATGAGAATCACTAGAACTCTTCTAACATCACTAGAAGGTGATTCAAAACTTAGCTAAGCCAAATAACACAATCATTCAGATCTGCATAGAGAGCATGCAAAGCCTGATAGGGAAATTGTAAAATCTATAGATCCTAAACCACCAGGCCTAAAATCGTGAAATTTTAGGCCAAGCAAGGTAACAGAGTTATCTACCAGTTTTGTATCAACACACTTACTGAAAACATCATTAACAACACGAAAATATCATCACAATAGGAACTATGCATGCAACCAAAACAACACATAGGCAAGATGGATTTTCACGTGATTCTATAACAAGGTGACATAAAAGCACATCCAACACATAGCTCTAAGCGATCATGAGGAACCCATACAACCTCATCTCAAACCAACACATGACATTAGCATCACAAGAACCATGTATAATCATCAAATAAGAAAAGCACATGCTCCTTCAAAGTTTAATTAACATGCAACTAATAAAAAGGTGATGTTGCAAACATTCTAATTTGGAGCCTAGGATTTTATGAGAGAGATATGATAACAAAGCTTGGCTACTATACAAATTTTACATGCTCAAGTTTTATAAATTAATTATTACATGCAAAACAAGTTTTAATTGCAAATAAGCATGTGAGAGCAAGACAAAACTAAACCTCCACATTTTCTGTAAACACATGACCAAATTAGGTTTGCTTAGGTTACCACGACACCATGCAAAGGCAATGGAACAACATTTTCCATTTTTTACACCTTTATGATATTTATTAAGCATTTACAACTACTTATCAAGCACCTCACAAGAAAAATTGATAACTCAATAATACATGCACCAAAAATCATGAAATTTTAACCAAAGCTCATGCCTCAAATAGATATCCTTCAATTAAAATTTCAAGCCATTCAGAGAAATACAACTTCAGATATGAGAAAAACAAGCAAAACAAGCTAAAATTGCTTATTTAACAAGATTTAGTAAAAACATTATAAAAATAGTACACAACTAGCATGTTAAATATTTTAATTAGCTAGAGCATGTCATCACAAGATTAACACAACTGGAATTACCATTTTTGGACTTCTATAACTCAAGATATGCATCTATCCAACTTAAAAGCATTTTTTAAAAGCACTTTACAAGAATAAATAAAAATAGCCTAAACGTTCTACTAACACATATCGTATTATGACACTCTACTCATAGGGATTCCAAAACATCTTCATTTGCAATTTTTGGATATTTGTACAATTTACTACGATTTTCCAAATTCAACCAATTTAAATGCATAGAAGGGAAAACATAAAAGAAAAACACATTCTCATCCAAAACCCTAAACTTTCTAGAAATCTACCAAGACTGCAAATGTAAATGTAGGTGTCTAGGCATTAAGCAACTAGACCCAATGAAGTGTTTCTCTCTATGTTTTGCCCTCCTTTCTCTCGATGGAACAGAACAGAGGAGACAGGGATTGCTCAGCCTTAGACAATAGATGGTTGACTGCGTTGAGGAAGGGCCGGTCGTAACCAATTACTCATTGTTGTAGGGCTACATGAGTACTACAACTTTGATTAATGGAGTTTGGCCAAATTCAAAATTGTTTGGAAACTAAAATTCCCCAAAGAGGGCTACATGAAAATGGAAAATTGAAAGCTTCAGCTCCAACACTTAGCCAATTTTTGGAGTTTGAAAACAACACTGAATTAATCCTTGAGGGCCCTATTTGACTAAGTTAGGGACCAAACTAGCTCTTGACCCTTAAACAAAGTTTGTTCTACATAAGCTAAGCTACAACTTTCATTTAAGGTCAATCCTTAGAACTACACAAAAACTAAAGTTCCATTTTGGTCAAAGTAGCATCACGATAAAGCTTTAAATTATGCTTTCTAGTGCATTGAAGCATTTTCTAGATATTTGCTCAACATGAACCTTTCGTGACTTTTGTTGTAGAGTTGAATTAGAGTCCTTTGGGCAAGGATGCAAGGTTTGCTCGATGCCCCATGGTTCCATTCACTTAATAAAGGAATTCAAGCAAGGTTATAACCTATCATTTTATGTGACTTCTTGGTTCCAAACTTCATCAAACTTTTCCAATAGTTAATGTAGATGGAAATAGATGTGAGGCACATGAAATGAGCACTTTCAACATTACTCAGGCATACCTTTTAATTTTGCTATTTAATTATCACACTATAAACTCTAGTATTATAATAAATGATTTCCAAGAACTCTAGTTGTATGAAATGGACTAAGTATTATAAACTCATACTCATTATAGGATTTTGGATGTAAAACATGGATTGTTTCGAGTTCTCCCTTGGGGTGTGCTTGATGGAAATATCTGATGTAGCTCACTTTTGAGGTGCTTAGTGTCTAGTGGAAGACAAACGCCTCCGGAAGCATGTTATTTCAGGTGGTTCTACCACATGATTCTAAAGCTAACCAAGTCAAAATACACCAAGGAGCATGTTTGCACAAACAATGGACAAAAAAACAGATATGAACTTCAGAGATGCATATCTAGAGCTCTATCCATCCAACAAATATAGTTCTTAACTTTTTAGAAAGCTTATTAAGTTAGCTAAAACTTTATTATTATCATCTATGGGTGATTTCATAGCAAAAAGGGTTAAACAACACAAAGAAGGCATCTCTATCTAGATTTGCATAGAATCTGCCATTCTACTTTGCACTGGAATAACTAGAGTTCTAGACCAGCAAAAATACTAATCTTAGACATTTTAGAAAGCTTATGAGAATCACTAGAACTCTTCAAACATCACTCAAAGGTGATTCAAAACTTAGCTAAGCCAAATAACACAATCTTTCAGATCTGCACAGAGAGCATGCAAAACCTGACAGGGAAATTGTAAAATCTATAGCTCCCAAACCACCAGGCCTAAAATCATGAAATTTTAGGACAAGCAAGGTAGTGGAGTTATCTACTAGTTTTGTAATCAACACACTTACTAAAAACATCATTAACAACATGAAAATATCATCACAACAAGAACTGCGCACGCAGCCAAAACAACACATAGGCAAGATGGATTTTCACTTGATTCTATAACAAGGTGACATAAAAGCACATCCAACACACAGCTCTAAGCGGTCATGAGGAACCTATACAACCTCATCTCAAACCAACACATGACATTAGCATCACAAGAACCACGTATAAACATCTAATAAGAAAAGCACATGCTCCTTCAAAGTTTTATTAACATGCAACTAAGAAAAAGGTGATGTTGCAAACATTCTAATTTAGAGCCTGGGCTTTTATGCAAGAGATATGATAACAAAGGTTGGCTACTGTACAAATTTTACATGCTCAAGTTTTATAAATTAATTATTACATGCAAAACATGTTATAATTGCAAATAAGCATGTGACAGCAAGACAAAACTAAACCTCCACATTTTCTATAAACACATGACAAAATTAGGTTTGCTTAGGTTACCAGGACACCATGCAAAGTCAATGAAACAATATTTTCCATTTTTTACACCTTTATGATATTTATCAAGCATTTACAACTACTTATCAAGCACCTTAGAAGATAAATTAATAACTCAATAATACATGCTCCAAAAATCATGAAATTTTAACCAAAGCTCATGCATCAAATAGATATCCTTCAATTAAAATTTCATGCCATTTGGAGAGCTACAACTTCAGATATTAGAATAACAACAAAACAAGCTAAAATTGCTTATTTAACAAGATTAAGTACAAACATTATAAAAATAGTACACAACTAGCATGTTAAATATTTTAATTAGCTAGAGCATGTCATCACAAGATTAACACAACTAGATTTACCATTTTTGGACTTCTATAACTCAAGATATGCATCTATCCAACTTAAAAGCATTTTTTAAAAGCACTTTACAAGAATAAATAAAAATAGCATAAACGTTCCACAAACACATATCATATTATGACACTACTGTGTAGACCTACTCAAAGGGATTCCAAAACATCTTCATTTGCTATTTTTGGATTTTTCTACAATTTACTACGATTTTCCAAATTTAACCAATTTAAATGCATAGAAGGGAAAATATAAGAGAAAAACACATTCTCATCCGAAACCCTAAACTTTCTGGAAATCTATCAAGCCCACAAATGTAAATGTAGGTGTCTAGGCATTAAGCAGCTGGACCCAACGAAGAGTTTCTCTCTATGTTTTGCCATCCTCCTTTCTCTCGATGGAAACGAACAGAGGAGACGGGGACTGCTCGGCCTTGGACGGTAGATGGTCGACTGCGGTGAGGAAGGGCCAGTTGTAAACAATTACTCATTATTGTAGGGCTACATGAGTACTACAACTTTGATTAAAGGAGTTTGGCCAAATTCAAAATTGTTTGGAAACTAAAATTCCCCAAAGAGGGCTACATGAAAATGGAAAATTGAAAGCTTCAGCTCCAACACTTAGCCAATTTTTGGAGTTTGAAAACAACACTGAGTTGATCCTTGAGAGCCCTAGTTGACTAGGTTAGGGACCAAACTAGCTCTTGAACCTCAGAACTACAACTTTCTTTTAAGGTCAAACCTCAGAACTACACAGAAACTAAAGTTCCATTTTAGTCAAAGCAGCATCACAATAAAGCTTTAAATTATGCTTTCTGGTCCATTGAAGCATTTTCTAGACATTTGCTCAACTTGGACCCTTTATGACTTTTATTGTAGAGTTCAATTAGAGTCCTTTGGGAAAGTTTGCAAGGTTTGCTCGATGTCCCATGGTTTCATTCACTTAATAAAGCAATTCAAGCAAGGTTATAACCTAGCATTTCATGTGACTTCTTGGTTCGAAACTTCATGAAAGTTTTCCAATAGTCAGATGGAAATAGATGTGAGGCACATGAAAGGAGCACTTTAAACATTACTCAGGCATACCTTTTAATTCTGCTATTTAATTATAGCACTATGAACTCTGGTATTGTAATAAATCATTTCCGAGAACTTTGGTTGTATGAAATAGATTAAGTATTGTAAACTCAGACTCATTATTGGATTCTGGATGTAAAACTTGGATTGTTTTGAGTTCTCCCTTAGGGTGTGCTCGATGGAACTATCTGATGTAGCTCACTTTCGAGGTGCTTAGTGTCTAGTGGAAGACGAGCGCCTCCGGAAGCATGTTATTTCGGGTGGTTCTGCCACATGATTCTAAAGCTAACCAAGTCAAAATACACCAAGGAGCATGTTTGCATAAACAATGGATAGAAAAACTGATATGAACTTCTGAGATGCATATCTAGAGTTCTATCCATCCAACAAATGTGGTTCTTAACTTTTTAGAAAGCTTATTAAGTTAGCTACAACTTTATTATTATTGTCTAAGGGTGATTTCACAGCAAAAAGGGTTAAACAACACAAAGAAGGCATCTCTCTCTAGATTTGGACAGAATCTGCCATTCTACTTTGAACTACAATAACTAGAGTTGTAGACCACCAAAAGCAGTGATCTTAGACATTTTAGAAATCTTATGAGAATCACTACAACTCTTCTAACATCACCAAAAGGTGATTCACAACTTATCTAAGCCAAATAACACAATCATTTAGATCTACATAGAGAGCATGCAAAACCTGATAGGGAAATTTTAAAATCTATAGCTCCTAAACCATCAAGCCTAAAGTCGTGAAATTTTAGGACAAGCAAGGTAATGGAGTTACTACCAGTTTTGTATTCTACACACTTACTAAAAACATCATTAACATCACGAAAATATCATCACAACAGGAATTGCGCATGCAGCCAAAACAGCACATAGGCAAGATGGATTTTCACTTGATTCTATAACAAGGTGACATAAAAGCACATCCAACACATAGCTCTAAGTGATCATGAGGAACCCATACAACCTCATCTCAAACCTACACATGACATTAGCATCACAAGAACCATGTATAAACATCTAATAAGAAAAGCACATGCTACTTCAAAGTTTCATTAACATGCAACTAATAAAAAGGTGATGTTGTAAACATTCTAATTTGGAGCCTAGGCCTTTATGAGAGAGATATGATAACAAAGCATGGCTACTATACAAATTTTATATGCTCAAGTTTTATAAATTAATTATTACATGCAAAACCAGTTTTAATTGTAAAAAAGCATGTGAGAGCAAGACAAAACTAAACCTCCACATTTTCTATAAACACATGACAAAATTAGGTTTGCTTAGGTTACCAGCACACCATGCAAAGGCAATGGAACAACATTTTCCATTTTTTACACCTTTATGATATTTATCAAGCATTTACAACTACTTATCAAGCACCTCGCAAGATAAACTAATAACTCAATAATACGTGCACCAAAAATCATGAAATTTTAACCAAAGCTCATGCATCAAATAGATATCCTTCAATTAAAATTTCATGCCATTTGGAGAACTACAACTTCAGATATGAGAATAACAACAAAACAAGCTAAAATTGCTTATTTAACAAGATTAAGTAGAAACATTATAAAAATAGTACACAACTAGCATGTTAACAATTTTAATTAGCTAGAGCATGTCATCTCAAGATTAACACAACTAGAATTACCATTTTTGGACTTCTATAACTCATGATATGCATCTATCCAACTTAAAAGCATTTTTTAATAGCACTTTACAAGAATAAATAAAAACAACATAAACGTTCTACTAACACATATCGTATTATGACACTCTACTCACAGGGATTCCAAAACATCTTCATTTGCAATTTTTGGATTTTTGTACAATTTACTATGATTTTCCAAATTCAACCAATTTAAATGCATAGAAGGGAAAATAAAAAGAAAAACACATTCTCATCCGAAACCCTAAACTTTCTGGAAATCTACCAAGCCCGCAAATGTAAATGTAGGTGTCTAGGCATTAAGCAACTAGACCCAACGAAGAGTTTCTCTCTATGTTTTGCCCTCCTTCTTTCTCTCGATGGAACAGAACAGAGGAGACGGGGATGGCTCAGCCTTAGACAACAGATGGTTGACTACATTGAGGAAGGGCCAGTCGTAACCAATTACTCATTATTGTAGGGCTACATGAGTACTACAACTTTGATTAATGGAGTTTGGCCAAATTCAAAATTGTTTGGAAACTAAAATTCCCCAAAGAGTTTGAAAACAACACTGAATTAATCCTTGAGGGCCCTATTTGACTAAGTTTGGGACCAAACTAGCTCTTGACCCTTAAACAAAGTTTGTTCTACATAAGCTAAGCTACAACTTTCATTTAAGGTCAATCCTTAGAACTACACAGAAACTAAAGTTCCATTTTGGTCAAAGCAGCATCACGATAAAGCTTTAAATTATGCTTTCTGGTGCATTGAAGCATTTTCTAGATATTTGCTCAACATGAATCTTTCATGACTTTTGTTGTAGAGTTGAATTAGAGTCCTTTGGGCAAGGATGCAAGGTTTGCTCGATGCCCCATGGTTCCATTCACTTAATAAAGAAATTCAAGCAAGGTTATAACCTATCATTTTATGTGACTTCTTGGTTCCAAACTTCATGAAACTTTTCCAATAGTCAATGTAGATGGAAATAGATGTGAGGCATATGAAAGGAGCACTTTCAACATTACTCAAGCATACCTTTTAATTTTGCTATTTAATTATCACACTTTAAACTCTAGTATTGTAATAAATGATTTCCAAGAACTCTAGTTGTATGAAATGGACTAAGTATTATAAACTCGTACTCATTATAGGATTTTGGATGTAAAACATGGATTGTTTCAAGTTCTCCCTTGGGGTGTGCTTGATGGAACTATCCAATGTAGCTCACTTTTGAGGTGCTTAGTGTCTATTGGAAGACGAGCGCCTCTGGAAGCATGTTATTTTGGGTGGTTTTGCCACATGATTCTAAAGCTAATCAAGTCAAAATACATCAAGGAGCATGTTTGCACAAACAATGGACAAAAAAACTGATATGAACTTCAGAGATGCATATCTAGAGTTCTATCCATCCAACAAATATAGTTCTTAACTTTTTAGAAAGCTTATTAAGTTAGCTAAAACTTTATTATTATCATCTTTGGGTGATTTCATAGCAAAAAGGGTTAAACAACACAAAGAAGGCATCTCTATCTAGATTTGCATAGAATCTGCCATTCTACTTTGCACTAGAATAACTAGAGTTCTAGACCAGCAAAAATACTAATCTTAGACATTTTAGAAAGCTTATGAGAATCACTAGAACTCTTCTAACATCACTAGAAGGTGATTCAAAACTTAGCTAAGCCAAATAAGACAATCTTTCAGATTTGCATAGAGAGCATGCAAAACCTGATAGGGAAATTGTAAAATCTATAGCTCCCAAACTACTAGGCCTAAAATCATGAAATTTTAGGACAAGCAAGGTAATGGAGTTATCTACCAATTTTGTAATCAACACACTTACTAAAAACATCATTAACAAAATGAAAATATCATCACAACAAGAACAATGCATGCAGCCAAAACAACACATAGGCAAGATGGATTTTCACTTGATTCTATAACAAGGTGACATAAAAGCACATCCAACACATAGCTCTAAGTGATCATGAGGAACCTATACAACCTCATCTCAAACCAACACATGACATTAGCATCACAAGAACCACGTATAAACATCTAATAAGAAAAGCACATGCTCCTTCAAAGTTTTATTAACATGCAACTAAGAAAAAGGTGATGTTATAAACATTCTAATTTAGAGCCTGGGCTTTTATGAGAGAGATATGATAACAAAGCTTGGCTACTATACAAATTTTACATGCTCAAGTTTTATAAATTAATTATTACATGCAAAACATATTAATTGCAAATAAGCATGTGACAACAAGACAAAACTAAACCTCCACATTTTCTATAAACACATGACAAAATTAGGATTGCTTAGGTTACCAGCACACCGTGCAAAGGCAATGGAACAATATTTTCCATTTTTTACACCTTTATGATATTTATCAAGCATTTATAGCTACTTATCAAGCACCTCAGAAGATAAATTAATAACTCAATAATACATGCTCCAAAAATCATGAAATTTTAACCAAAGCTCATGCATCAAATAGATATCCTTTAATTAAAATTTCATGCCATTTGGAGAACGACAACTTCAGATATTAGAATAATAACAAAACAAGCTAAAATTGCTTATTTAACAAGATTAAGTACAAACATTATAAAAATAGTACACAACAAGCATGTTAAATATTTTAATTAGCTAGACCATGTCATCACAAGATTAACACAACTAGAATTACCATTTTTGGACTTCTATAACTCAAGATATGCATCTATCTAACTTAAAAGCATTTTTTAAAAGCACTTTACAAGAATAAATAAAAATAGCATAAATGTTCTACTAACACATATCGTATTATGACACTACTGTCTAGACCTACTCATAGGTATTCCAAAACATCTTCATTTGCTATTTTCTGATTTTTCTACAATTTACTACGATTTTCCAAATTTAACCAATTTAAATACATAGAAGGGAAAACATAAGAGAAAAACACATTCTCATCCGAAACCCTAAACTTTTTGGAAATCTATCAAGCCCACAAATGTAAATGTAGGTGTCTAGGCATTAAGCAACTGGACCCAATGAAGAGTTTCTCTCTATGTTTTGCCCTCCTCCTTCTTTCTCTCGATGGAACCGAACAGAGGAGATGGGGACTGCTCGGCCTTGGACGGTAGATGGTCGACTGCGGTGAGGAAGGGCTGGTCGTAACCAATTACTCATTATTGTAGGGCTACATGAGTACTACAACTTTGATTAAAGGAGTTTGGCCAAATTCAAAATTGTTTGGAAACTAAAATTCCCCAAAGAGGGCTACATGAAAATGGAAAATTGAAAGCTTTAGCTCCAACACTTAGCCAATTTGTGGAGTTTGAAAACAACACTGAGTTGATCCTTGAGAGCCCTAGTTGACTAGGTTAGGGACCAAACTAGCTCTTGAACCTCAGAACTACAACTTTCTTTTAAGGTCAAACCTCAGAACTACACAGAAACTAAAGTTCCATTTTGGTTAAAGCAGCATCACAATAAAGCTTTAAATTATGCTTTCTGGTCCATTGAAGCATGTTCTAGACATTTGCTCAACATGGACCTTTTATGACTTTTGTTGTAGAGTTCAATTAGAGTCCTTTGGGAAAGTTTGCAAGGTTTGCTTGACGTCCCATGGTTTCATTCACTTAAAAAAGCGATTCAAGCAAGGTTATAACCTAGCATTTCATGTGACTTCTTGGTTTGAAACTTCATGAAAGTTTTCCAATAGTCAGATGGAAATAGATGTGAGGCACATGAAAGGAGCACTTTGAACATTACTCAGGCATACCTTTTGATTCTGCTATTTAATTATAGCACTATGAACTCTGGTATTGTAATAAATGATTTACGAGAACTCTAGTTGTATGAAATAGATTAAGTATTGTAAACTCAGACTCATTATTGGATTCTGGATGTAAAACATGGATTATTTTGAGTTCTCCCTTGGGGTGTGCTCGATGGAACTATCTGATGTAGCTCACTTTTGAGGTGCTTAATGTCTAGTGGAAGACGAGCATCTCCGGAAGCATGTTATTTCGGGTGGTTCTGCCACATGATTCTAAAGCTAACCAAGTCAAAATACACCAAGGAGCATGTTTGCACAAACAATGGATAGAAAAACTAATATGAACTTCCGAGATGCATATCCAGAGTTCTATCCATCTAACAAATGTGGTTAACTTTTTAGAAAGCTTATTAAGTTAGCTACAACTTTGTTATTATCGTCTAAGGGTGATTTCACAGCAAAAAGGGTTAAACAACACAAAGAAGGCATCTCTCTCTAGATTTGGACAGAATCTGCCATTCTACTTTGAACTACAATAACTAGAGTTCTAGACCACCAAAAGTAGTGATCTTAGACATTTTAGAAATCTTATGAGAATCACTACAACTCTTCTAACATCACCAAAAGGTGATTCGCAAATTATCTAAGCCAAATAACACAATCATTTAGATCTGCATAGAGAGCATGCAAAACCTGATAGGGAAATTTTAAAATCTATAGCTCCTAAACCATCAAGCCTAAAGTTGTGAAATTTTAGGACAAGCAAGGTAATGGAGTTACTACCAGTTTTGTATTCAACACACTTACTAAAAACATCATTAACATCATGAAAATATCATCACAACAGGAACTGCGCATGTAGCCAAAACAGCACATAGGCAAGATGGATTTTCACTTGATTCTATAACAAGGTGACATAAAAGCACATCCAACACATAGCTCTAAGTGATCATGAGGAACAAATACAACCTCATCTCAAACCTACACATGACATTAGCATCACAAGAACCATGTATAAACATCTAATAAGAAAAGCACATGCTACTTCAAAGTTTCATTAACATGCAACTAATAAAAAGGTGATGTTGCAAACATTCTAATTTGAAGCCTAGGCCTTTATGAGGGAGATATGATAACAAAGCATGGCTACTATACAAATTTTATATGCTCGACTTTTATAAATTAATTATTACATGCAAAACCAATTTTAATTGTAAAAAAGCATGTGAGAGCAAGACAAAACTAAACCTCCACATTTTCTATAAACACATGACAAAATTAGGTTTGCTTAGGTTACCAGCACACCATGCAAAGGCAATGGAACAACATTTTCCATTTTTTACACCTTTATGATATTTATCAAGCATTTACAACTACTTATCAAGCACCTCACAAGATAAATTAATAACTCAATAATACATGCACCAGAAATCATGAAATTTTAACCAAAGCTCATGCATCAAATAGATATCCTTTAATTAAAATTTCGTGCCATTTGGAGAACTACAACTTCAGATATGAGAATAACAACAAAACAAGCTAAAATTGCTTATTTAACAAGATTAAGTAGAAACATTATAAAAATAGTACACAACTAGCATGTTAAAT